>NW_026110928.1:7500-42500 GCF_024679095.1 Eriocheir sinensis | reverse complement strand
CGGCCATTATCCAGAGTCCTTAGAACCGAGTCGACAACACTACTAATTGGGCTTTGGGTTTTTAAGGGCAGGCCAACTAACGATGTTTTTCTCGGTGTCACCTACGTCATTTTTCCCTCCCTTTGTACCTGATGAATGTTTTTTATTTTCTCTCTCTGGTTCCTATTACATTATTTTTCTGTTGACACTAATTGCAGTTTTATCTTTGGGAACTTCTACATTTTTTTTATTCCTTGGTACCTACATAATATTTTTTTTTCTAATGGTTTCGTGTTTTATTTTTCTTGACACGTTTGATATTTTTTTTTCTCATTTGGTTCCTACTCAATTTTTTTTCCTTCTGGTTCTTATTGGATTTTTTTTTTATTCCTTAAGACCAACACATGTTTTTCCCCTTGGTTCCTGGTACATGTTTCTTATGTCCTAACGCCTTTGTAGTTTTCCTGTTATGTATTTCGTGTTTTCCCAATTTTTACTTCATTTTCTTTTATTTCCTCGTTTCGTATGTGTGTTATGGACGTCTATTTTCCTGTTTATTTGCGTCTTGTTTCGTGTATCATAATTTCTCGTTCTACCTTTTGCAGCTTTCTCTATTCACTTATTTGTTACGACTTATCTCCATCTACCTGTTTCTCTTCGTGTTGTTGATTTTCTTGTGTTTCTGGTTCCCGTTTCCTCCTTAACTGTTGGCTTTGTATATAGTTACCGTTAGATCATTTGTGGTTTTCTTCTTTTACTTGCGAATCAATCTTGTATATTTCTTTACGTCTCAGTTCGTTGGAGTCATGCAACGGTTTGCGATTATAATCCAACCATTTCAAATAATACGTTTGGGCGGTGGATTTCGAGGGTCCTCTCCTCCCAACTACTCTTCCACCCGTATTACAAGTCAAATCCAAGAAGTTTCGGGTCCCTACAAAGGTCGGTTTAGGGGCCGCACTACAAATCCAATCTGAGAAATATCGGGTCCCTTCAGAGTTCGGGATGAATAACTCTGTAGGGACTTGAAACTTCTCGGATTGGACTTGTAATACGACCCTACAGTCCCAACCCCTTTGTTTCCCTATCACATGTTACCTATAGCTAGCATATGAGAGGAAGGGAGAGGTGTTGGGACTGTGTGGCATAGCAGAGGGGAGGAATGGACCCGCGAAATCCACGGCCCAAACGTACTATCTGAAATGGCTATACTTTAGTTGTTTATATCGAGTTCAGAGTAGTATGAAGGATGCTTAGGAAATATACGAATTCCCGTGAAAGTTAATAAAGGTTTCGAGAAGCAGATACAAGGAAGAGGAGGACGAGGACGACGAAGACGAGGAAGATATGTTGGACATGTTGGAGAAAGAAAACTTGCAGCAAAAAATTATATAGCAGGAGGAATCATGATTAACCTTGAAAGGATACAGATTCCCGTGGAAGTTACTGAAGGTTTTCGAGAAGCAGATATGTTGGAGACAGAAAACTTGCAGCAAAAATGTATATAGCAGGAGGAATCATGATTAACCTTGAAAGAAAAAGTATTAATTCGTCTCAAAGTTGCTGAAATTAGAATGGAGATGAACGCGGACAAAGAGCATGTTCAAACTTATGAGAGAGTGTTAATTGCACGGACGAAGTTGAGGAACATTTAATGAGAAAGAAACTCAGACTCGTGTCCTAGAAACATACGTACATCTTTTTTAGAGCAAGTTGTCTGAAATAGGAGTTGATACGTGTTCAAGACCTGTCCGAGTTTACTGGATTAGCGAGGAAACATCGTGTAAAAAGAACGTCCCTAGAAACCCAGACTCGTGTTCTCTTGCAAGCGTCCGTACATCCGTCTCCTCACCAAGTTGTCTGAATTAACACTGGAAACGTATGTAGGACGTGACCGAGTTTAGTGGCTTAGCGTGGACAGATCTTGTGATATAAAAAGGTATCTAGACTCATGTTCTTTTGCAAGCCTCAATGTCTTCTCACCAAATTGTATGAAATAAGAGAGGAAACGTATGTAAGACCTGGCCGAGTTTACTGGATTATCGTGGAAAGATCTTGTGATATAAAAAGGTATATAGACTCATGTTCTTTTGCAAGCCTCAATCTCTCCACCAAGCTGCCTGAAATATGAATGGAAATATATGCAGCCAATTAACACAAAGAGATAGTGTTGATTTGTCCCTTCCCTCTCTGCCCCCTTGTCGGTTGAGTAGTTATCATATTAGCCAGAAAGCCATAAAAACATTCTATTTCTCTACATAATAATAAGAAAAGACATCAGATTATCTACTTAACCTCATTATATTAACCAGAAAATCATAAAACAGCATGGAAACAGCGTGGAAACATCTTGTGATATAAAAAGATCTCTAGACATGTTCTTTTGCAAGCGTCTATCTCTCCTCACCAAGTTGCCTGAAATATGAATGGGAATATATGTAGATTCCACCAAGCTGCCTGGATTAACGTGGAAACCTGATGAAATAAAAAGGTATATAGACTCATGTTCTTTTGCAAGCCCCAATCTCTCCTCGCCAAGTTGCCTGAAATATGAATGGAAATATATGTAGATTCCACCAAGCTTCCTGGATTTGCGTGGAAACCTGATGAAATAAAAAGGTATCTAGACTCATGTTCTTTTGCAAGCCCCAATCTCTCCTCACCAAGTTGCCTGAAATATGAAAGGAAATATATGTAAATCCCACCAAGCTACCTGAGTAAGAGTTAACACATGCAGACTTCACTAAGCTGCCTGGATAAGCGTGGAAACATCATGTAATATAAAAAGGTACTCAGACTCGTTTTCTCTTGCAAGCGAACGTTCATCCTTCCCCTTATCAAGATGTCTGAGATAAGAGGAGAAACGTTTGTATTCTCACTGCGTTTGCTGAAATAGTAGAAACGTTTTTATCACCACGTTAGCTGACATATAGTAGAAATGTTTGCATCGTCACTACGTTGGCTGACATAGAGTAGAAACGTTTGCATTTTCATCACGTTAGCTGACATATAGTAGAAACGTTTGCATCGTCACTACGTTGGCTGACATAGAGTAGAAACATTTGTATTCCTAGGTTAGCTGAAAGTAGAAACATTTGTATTCTCACCGCGTTGACTGACAGAGTTATTTGCATGAGGTCGAGGAAACTAGAGACAAGACAACCAGTTTTTAAGAGTTGAGACATACGCGGACAGATGAGAGGCTGTTTCGACCTTGGAAGTATAATTGGTCCACGAAATTACGAGAGTTTGAGCAAAAGAAGTTCGTCAGGGTTTTGTCACGGAAACTCAACCGTATAGAGACCTCACCAAGTTGTCTGCATCAAGAGTGGAGACATATGCGGACAGATAAGAGGTTGTGTTGACCCAGGAAGGACGAGGATGAAAAGGAGGAGGAAGAGAATGAGGACGAAAAGGAGGAGAACGATAATAAAACAAGGAAGAGGAGGACGAGGACGAAGACGAGGAAGAAGAAAGTGAATAGCAGATAGAGAAAGATAGAATAGAAAGTCTCATCTACCTCCTCGACCAAGGAACCGCCGATTAAAGTTGAAGGAAAAAAAATTCGTCGGGCGTTTGTCACGGAAACTTTACCATATGCAGACCTCACCAGCTGCCTGAATTAGTGTAGGAATATATGCAAGCAGATGCGAGGCTGTTTTGACCCTGGATGTGTAACTGGTCTAGGAAATTGCTGGCGAAAGTTGAAACAAAAGAAGATCGTCTGGCTTTTGTAACGGGAACTTACACAACAAAAGTTTCGCAGATAAGAATGAAACACAATGACGAGGATGATAGTTTTAGCCTTGCGAGAGTGGGTGTGTTGATCATGGAGTTTTGTTTTGGAAGATGATCGAAGTTTGAACAAAAGAAGATCGCCGGTCTCTGTCACGGAAACTTAACCGGGATAGTTTCGCAAGTAAGAATGAAACAATGATGAGAAGAATATTTTTAGTCTTGCAGGAGTGGGTGTGTTGCTTAAGTAGTTTTGTTATGAAAGATGAGTTAAGTTTTAGAATTAAGAAGTTCGCCAGCGTCTAGACTTCCAATGGAGGGTTTCGCAGATAAGAATGAAACCACAGAAACTACACAATGACCAAGAGGATATGTGTTAGCTTCCCCTTAGTGTGTGTGTGTTGATCTTAGAGTTTTGTTTTTGAAGATAATAGTTTGAGAAAAGGAAATTTGCTAGGATAGTCACGAAACCTTCACGCACAAAGTTTGACAAAACTAATAAAGAAAATAAAGATGGAACCACAGAAACTACACGATGACAAAGAGGATGTGTGTTAGCTTTGCATGAGTGAGTGCGTTGATCATAGAGTTTTGTTAAGGAAGATATAATGAGCATAAGTTGGCGGCAGAATCTCGGCGGTTTTGGAAGTGTGTAAATTTCGACCAAAGTTTTAGGAATGAGAATGATGATAAATGTTGATTAGGAGGTTGTTTTTTTGTTTGAGAGGAGTATGTGTGTCATGGGGAGGGTCTGCGTGTGTGTGTGTGTGTGTGTGTGTGTGTGTGTGTGTGTGTGTCCCTGTCATCTGGGAAGCATGCAAATTTCTCATCAACTTTTGCAGAATATGTAACGAAAATAAACGGAGGGACAAGGGAGGCTGTTAGTTGCGACCTTGACGGTGAAAATTGCCGAAAGTAAAGGATAAAAAAATGAAGGCAGGGAAGAAACTGTTTTGACTTTTTAATAATGCAAACTGTGAAGCATAAATGGACAACCAGAGTAATTGTAGCGATGCAGAAATTGTAGAAGTCAAGGGAGATGCAGAACCAGGTGGAGATATGAGAAAAGTCAGGAGAAACAGATGACCAGGTGGAGAGATGCTGTATGTTATGATTAGGGAAGGAAAGGTAATCATGTTTTTCTATTTTTAGGAGCGGCGAGCAGTGGGCTTTTTTTGTACTCTTTTTATTGCCCTTGAGCCATGTCCTCTGATGTAAAATAAATAAATAAATAAAGGGGTGTATACATTGCTCAGAAAGTTGCTTAAGTTAGAATGAAGTAAAGTTGTCCTTCTGCTGTCTCCTTAAGTCGGGCTCAAGATTCTCTATTCATCAGAGGAAAAAGAACTCTCACTTTCCTTTCCTCCTCGCGAACATGTAGGTTATCAACTTCAACGTCTTAAGTCGTAGATGGTTATAAAAGGGAAAAAGGGAATGTCTTTTGCTTGTAGATCTGTATTCCAAGGGTTGTAGAAAGGGAAATAGGGAAGGTCTTTGAGGTTCTTTACACGTTAGCGCCTAGAAAGGGAAAAAGGAAATGTCTTAGTTCGTATATATGTAAAAAAGGGAATGGTATGAGGTGTTCTGAGGTTGTTTTTGTGTTAGTTTAGCTTTTGGTAAGGAAGATGGTAACTGGTAACTGACTTTATACTACTACTACTACTACTACTACTACTACTACTACTACTACTACTACTACTATTACTACTACTACTACTACTACTTCTACTTCTACTACTACTACTACTTCAATAACAATATCTGAGAGAGTGCAAAACGGTTCGTCTTCTTGCATGAATAAATTTACGTTTCCTCGATCGTTAGTTTGTTGCTTGCTTGGCTGGGTGGGAGTTGTCGAGTTGTTGTTGTTGTCGTTGTTGTTCTTGCTGTTATTGTTTCCTTGCGCTTTCAGGCGTGTGTAGAGGTATTGTTAAAGTGCGTCCTGTTATTGCTGCGTGGATTGGGTTGTCTTTGTGTGTATGTGTGTGTGTGTGTGTGGGTGGGTGTTGGTGGGTGGGTGAGTGGGTGTTGGTGGGTGGGTGAGTGCAAGGGAGGGGTAGTGAGTGGGGGTGGGAGGGGGGTAAGTGTGTGTGTGTGTGTGTGTGTGTGTGTGTGTGTGTGTTGAATCTGTCTGTATCTAACTTTTTTGTGGTTTGTGAATGAGTATGTCTACTATATATTTTTTATTTTTTTTCTCTGTGTCTTTCTATATCTTTTTTTCTTCGTTTGTTTGTGATATAGTGTTCGTATGTCTTCCAATGAAATAGCTCTAAGAATACACATTAATCTCAACACTTACTATAAACTCCACTAAAAACAATCGCAATCCAATACACGAACACACACGTCACCCAACACACATTCATATCCATCAATAGCCAAGGTCTTTAGGCAGTCAACAAGCCGTGGCGGTCGCTGGTCATGGTGGTGGTGGTGGTGGCGGCGGTAGTGGTGGTGGTGATGGTGGTGGTGGGCGGGATGAATTACTAACGCCTGACTTGGGCTCGATAGATTAACACATTCCGAACGTATCGATAACTGATGTCTCGCCGTTGGAATTCGTCGCAAATGGTATTCAGTATTTTGTTATAGCCACTAGCAGCCAGGAGTGTGATAGTGGGGGTTAGAGAGACACAGAGTGAGTGAATTAAAATATGAAGAGCTGAGGATTTGGTCATATTTCAGGGTCTCCATTTTTTAGACCATTCTCTTGGATCAATTCGAACTATATTGCATTCAGTTCTTAGATATAGCCAGCAGTAGCCACGGGTAGGATAGTTAGGTTTCCCGAGGCAGAGAGTGAGTGAATTAAAATATGAAGAGCTGAGAATTTGGTCATATTTCAGGGTCTCAATTTCTTAGGCCATTCTCTTGTATCAATTTGAACTATATTGCATTCAGTTCTTAGATATAGCCAGCAGTAGCCACGGGTAGAAGAATGAAGGTTCGTGAGGCAGAGAGTGAGTGAATTTAAATGTGAAAGGATGTGCACATATTTCAGGCTCTCTCTCTTGCATCAATTCGAACTATATCAAGCATTCAGTACTTAGTTATAGACATTTGCAGCCTGGAGTGTAAGAGGGAGGTAGAAAAGCAAAGAGTGACTGAAATAAAATGTGATTCGATAAATGTTTACGTAGCCAGTCGCACATATTACATGCTCTCCATTTCCCGGTATTTTCTTGCATCAATTCGAACTATATCAAGCTCTCAGTACTTAGGTATAGACATTTGCAGCCAGGAGCGTAAGAGGGAGGGTTAGTGAAGCAGAGAGTGAGTGCATTAAACTGTGATTCGATAAATATTCTGGTAGGCAATCTTCCATATTACAAGCTCTCCATTTCCAATTATTATCTTGCATCAATTCGAACTATATCAAGCTTTCAGTACTTAGTTATAGCCATCAGCGGCCACGGGTGTAAAAGGTAGGGTTAGGGAAGCAGAGAATGGGTGCATTAAACTGTGATTCGATAAATTTTCTGGTAGGCAATCGTCCATATGACAAACTCTCCATTTCCAGGTATTTTCTTGTATCAATTCGAACTCTATCAGGCACTCAGTACTTAGATATAGACATTTGCAGCCAGGAGTGTAAGAGGGAGGGTTAGTGAAGTAGAGACTCAGTTGATTAAAATATGAAGAGGTTGATTTTCTGGTAGCCAATCGTCCATATTACAAAGTCATTTTTAGGTTATTCTCATTTGGCAATCAGTACTTAGTTATAGGCATCGGTAGTTAGGGGTGTAAGAGTGGGTTAGTGAAGCAGAGGGTGGGTGACTTAATATATAAAGAGCTGAATATTCGGGTAGCCAATCGTTCATATTTAAAGCTCTCCATTTTCAGGCCATTCTCTTGCGTCAGTTCCAGTTATATCGGTCAGGTCGATCTTACTCTCCACGAGCTATCTATGAATCACTTTAGCGTGTTAATAGCAAGGTCTGACATATTAATCTTCTCCGTTTGTAATAGTTTGTTGCATGTAGTGGTTTGTTTACTTCCTGATATGTATTTTAAACGTGCCATTGAGAATATACTTGTCAGATTATTGTGTTATTTTATTATGTGTGTGTACTTTTCATCTGTAAGCCTTTAGTATAATGGAAAACGAACCGATTGAATATTTAGCGTCATAGATCTTCATTTGCTTACTTTTTTATATATATTTTAAACCTACCATTTAGAATATACTTGTCAGATTATAGTGTTATTTTATTATGTGTGTGTACTTTTCATCTATAAGCCTTTAGTATCATGGAAAACGAACCGATTAAATATTTATCGTTTTATATCTTCATTTGCATACTTTTTGATATATATATTGAACGTACCATTTAGAAATTACTAGTAAGATTTTGTTATTTTATTATGTGTGTGCTTTTCATATATAAGCCTTTAGTATAATGAAAAAACATACTAATTAAATATTTAACGTCATATATCTTCACTTGTTTACCTCTTATTAATTTTTTTATCATGCACACTCGCCCAATGAAATGAATTATGCAGTAGGTTCGAGTGTCGGGGAATTTAGCGTCATACATCTTCATTTATTTGCTTTCTATTTATATTGTTATTGTGCACACACTCCGCAATGAGCTGAATCATGAGGTGGGAATCGAGTGTCGTGGAGTGGGCGCTTGACTCTGATATTTACGCACCATTTTATGAGTCAGTCCTTGCCGGTGTGAGTCCCCTTGCAGTAATGTGTCCCCATCGGCTTATTGATGTCCTGTGAGAGATATGAAGCCGCTCACTCGTCGCCACCGATGTTGAAAGGGAGAAGAGCAAGTGAGTGTTTCTGTGTGAAGTGACATGCGAATTTGTGTTGGAAGGTGAGGCTTTGAGAGTTCCTTTATCTGTTTTCTCTTCACGAACTTCGAAAACGTGTGATATGGACTCACTTGCCGCCTCTAATGTTGAAAGGGAGAAGAGCAAGCGAGTGTTTCTGTGTGAAGTGACATGCGAATTTGTGTGGAAGGGGAGTTTTTGAGAGTTCCTTTATCTGTTTTCTCATCACGAACTCCGAAAAGGTAGAGAGAGGTGTCTGTGTGTACTTAACGATATGGACTCAATAGCCGCCTCCGATGTTGAAAGAGGAAAGAGCAAGTGAGTGTTTCTGTGTGAAGTGACATGCGAGTTTGTGTTGGAAGGGGAGTTTTTGAGAGTTCCTTTATCTGTTTTCTCATCACGAACTCCGAAAACGTGTGATATGGACTCACTTGCCGCCTCTGATGTTGAAAGGGAGAAGAGCAAAGTGAGTGTTTTTGTGTGAAGTACATGCGAGTTTGTGTTGGAAGGGGAGGTTTTGAGAGTTCCTTTATCTGTTTTCTCTTCACGAACTCCGAAAAGGTAGAGAGAGGTGTCTGTCGCGTGTGGAATGGACCCACATCCCCGTCTTCGATGTTACAAGAAAAAGAACACATGTGGGTCTTTGTGTAAAGTGACAAACATATTCGTGTGCTAGGTTAGGTGTCTGTCTGTATGTATTTCTCTCTCTCTCTCTCTCTCTCTCTCTCTCTCTCTCTCTCTCTCTCTCTCTCTCTCTCTCCTTAAGATATACAACATTATAACCATCATTACAAAAACTCCACAAAAGCCACAAACAACACTCTCTCTCTCTCTCTCTCTCTCTCTCTCTCTCTCTCTCTCTCTCTCTCTCTCTCTCTCTCTCTCTCTCTCTCTCTCTCTCTCTCTCTCTCTCTCTCTCTCTCTCTCTCTCTCAGCATAAATTCAGAGTAAAAACCAAACACGATATATTTGTCTTAAACTCGGAAAGTGAATTAATACCTACCTCCCTCTTATGCGGATTGCTCTATCTTAACCCTTTTCAGAATACATGTTTGAATAGGTAAAAAAAGTGCCTTCGTTTGACCTCTGTGCACTCTTGGTAATTAGGGTCGTGTTGGCACAGTCTTCAGGAGGTGCGAAGCGACGCCTTGCCTCTGTGGGTTGGCTTGGCACACATCTCGTTTTCTTTCTCCGTTGTTTCAAGAAGTTTAGACCAAAATCCACACAGAGGCGAGAAGCAAGATAGACCACTCCTACCATCTTCTCTGCCTTTGCCTCTACTACTACTACTACTACTACTACTACTACTACTACTACTACTACTGCTACTACTACTACTACAACACAGCTTCTCTTCTCCCTCCTCCTCCTCCTCCTCTTCCTCCTTCTCTTATAATTCCTCTATTCCATCACTATTCACACCATACCACTCCACCTCCTCTCCTTCCTCTTCCTCCTCCTCCTCTTCCTTCTTCTGCTACTGTTCCTCATCATCCTCTTTTTCCTCATTTCCCCTTCCTTCTCCTCCTCTTCATACTCCTCCGTCTCCTCCTACTCCTGTTACTGTTTCTCCTTCTCCTTCTTTCTCATCCTCTTTCTCCTCCTTCTCCTCCTCCTCCTCCTCGTCCTCGTCACGGCTTCGTTGCAGTTGTGAATGACTAACTTTGCCTTGTTTAACTTACCCCGCGAGAAGGGCAGGTGTTCCAGGCCCTCTCAGGTGGCAGGTGGGGCGGGGCTCAGACCAACGCGTTTTTCTCTTCCTTAGTTTTTACCGCAAAGTGAAATAGGGAAGTTTGAGTGAAGGAGACAGTCTGCAAAATTCGTCTTCTTGGTAAAATCGTGTTCCTGGAATGATAATAAATGAGAAAAAAATATTGTGTACTTGTTAAAATTGTGTTCTTGGCATGATGGTAACTGGTAGAAAGGTATAATCAAATATGCATTTCTTTTTCTTTTATGTGATGTTTTGCATTACTCTGTCCTGAAAGAGTTTAAGTCATAGGAAGGAAGGGAGAGGGTAGAATGACACCTGTTATTTAGAGTTTGAATGTGAAAGGGATGAGGGAGTAAGGATGCTGGCTAACTCTTGCATTACGAAAAGTATATCAATGATTTTAGGTTGATCCCCGTCTCCTAACCTGACTCTACCTAACTTAACCCAATCAAGCTAAACCAAAGCAAACCATGCCCAATGAACAGATCACAACATTAACCAAATCCAACTCACTCAACCCAACCAACCCAATCCAACCCAACCCAACGAAACCTAACCCAACTTAACCCAACCCAATGAAACCTAATCCAACTCAACCCAACTCAACCCAAATCTAACCTAACCTAACTTAACCCACCCCGACCCCAACCGAACCCAACCCAAACCCAACCCTAACTTAACCCAACCCGACCCGACCCAACCTCAACCTAATCTAACCCAATCCAAGCCAATGATCAACTGCCTCCTATCTCTCCCTCTCCCTCGCTCGCCTCCATGTCGGGCGCGCGGAGTTTTCCCTGCCTCGGTGACTTTTTCGTCTTAAAGGAGCGCAGCGGAAGATCAACACAGCTGGGCCAGCCTCGCGTGTGTTTATGAGGGCCGCCTATGCTGCCGCCTCTCGCCTCATAACCTGCGTCTGTCTGCCTGTCTGTGTGTGTCTGTGTATCTTTCCGTCTGTCTGCCTGAGTGGTTCCTTGTTTATCTGGTTATGTTTCGTTTCGTGTGTGTGTGTGTGTGTGTGTGTGTGTGTGTGTGTGTGTGTGTGTGTGTGTGTCTGGTGTTGATTTGTTTCTCTGAATGCATGGCTGTCTATCTGTCTGTCTCTCTCTTTGGTTCTGTGTGTATTTCTGCTTTTATGTGTCTGTGTCTGTGTAGGCTTGTCTATTTGTGTGTGTTTGTCTGTGTGTCTGTCTATCTGTATCTCTGTCTGTGTCTGTGTATGTCTGTGTCTTTCATAAGAACATAAGAACATAAGAACGTAAGGAGTCTGCAAGAGGCCGGTTGGCTTATACAAGGCAGCTCCTGTACACTCAACCCCACCCTACCTCACCATCCATGGCTTTATCTAACCTCTTCTTGAATGTATCTATGGTATTGGCACCCATAACATGGCTCCCAAGCCTGTTCCATTCGTCTTGCCTATGTCTTTGTTGAATCTGAATTTGTCTAACTTAAACCCATTGCTACGCGTCCTACCTGGCTCTTTTACTATCAAAATCTTATTGACATCCCCTTTATTAAAGCCCTTCATCCATTTATAGACTTCGATCAAGTCTCCTCGCAACCTTCGCCTTTCTAGAGAGTGTAGATTTAAATGCTTCAGCCTGTCTTAATAAGGCAAGTTTCTCACCCCCTGAATCATCTTTGTCATCCTCCTCTGTACAGATTCTAACATCTTGATATCCATTCTATAGTAGGGGGACCAGAACTGAACTGCATAATCTAGATGAGGTCTAACTAGTGCTAAGTAAAGTTTGAGGATGACTTCAGCGCTCCTATTGCTTACGCTCCTTGAGATGAAACCACGTACTCTGTTTGCCCGATTTTTAGCCTGAATGCATTGAGCCCTAGGACGGAGGTCAGCGCTCACTAGGACTCCTAAGCCTCTCTCACGCCTAGACCTGCTTAGGAGTGTCATTTAAGGAGTAATTGTGTGAGGGGTTATTCCTGCCTACACTCAAAATGCTACACTTCCCGACATTGAATTCCATCTGCACTTGGCACGCCTTCACTTCTCAGTACGCTTCCGCTTTTTAATTTCTATATAATGGCCGCCTTCATTTATCTGTACAGTTCCGTTTTTTTAATTTATATATATTTGCCGCCTTCATTTCTCTGTACAGTTCCGTTTTTTTAATTTATATATATTTGCCGCCTTCATTTCTCTGTACAGTTCCGTTTTTTAATTTCTATATAATGGCCGCTTTCATTTCTACGTACAGTTCCGTTTTTTAATTTATATATATTTGCCAAGGTTTTCGTAGGAGTTTTGAGCATTACCAAGAGTAGTTTTATGACCCTGGTGGTAGTTTGATCCTTCCTCTGTACCATGAACCTAAAGAAACACGCATTAGAACCCGATTGACACCCTCTTTGACCCTTAGAACTAGTTGATGTGAAAACGGAAAGTGATTTATAATACTGACCTTCGTGTGTGTATCTTTGCTTTCCTGTGTCTGTCTTTGTATCTTTCTGTCTATCTCTCTGCCTCTCCTCTGCCTGAAATCTAAGGTCACATGATATCAGATTCCATTCCCCGATAGAAAGGAGTAAATAGGGTTTGGCTAAGGGAGCTCCATCCACAAACATAGGGTACGATGCTCCCCTCTGACCACAGGATCCCAGTTTACTCTCTCTCTCTCACTCTCTCTCTCGCTCTCGCTCCCTCTCTCTCGCAGCGGTGGAATGTGTGAGTGCGAGTTCTTTTATCTCTAGAGGGTTCAAATATCACTGCGCTTCCACTTCTATGAGAGAGGAGAGAGAAAATAAAAAAAAGAAATGAAGAAATGAAAAGACGGAAATGAAAGGAAATGAGGAAAAGAATAATTAGTGATAAGAAAGTGAAGGAGAAGAGAGAGGAGAGAGAAAATAGAAAAGGAAATGGAAGGATGAAGCAATTGAAATGCAAGGAAATAAGGAAAAGAATGATAACGGATGAGAAAGGGAAGGAGGAGAGAAACTAAATAAAAGAGAAGAGAGACCAAATAAAACGAGATGAAAAAATGAAAAATATTGAAAAGAAAGGAAATATAGAGAAGAATGATAAGGGAAGATGAACTAATGCATGAAGAAAGGAGAAGAGAAGAGAATGAGAAAACAGAATAAAAAGGAAAGGAAATGAGGGAATGAAAAGATTGAAAAGGCAGAAAATATAGGAAAGAATGGTATAGGAGGATGTTCTGATGAATGAAGAAAGGGAAAGAGAGGGAAATTATAAGCATTGATGAAGAGAAAGAGATGAAGGAAAGAGTATAATAAAAAAAGAAGGAAATGAAGAAAAGAATGATAAAGAAGGAATTAATGAAAAAATGGTAAATAGAAGTAAAGGGATAATAAGGGATCATAATCAAAGGAAATCGAAGGAATGAAGGAGAAAAGAGAAATGAGAAAAAAAAGAGAAGAAAAGAGAGAAAGAGAAGAGAATGATAAGAATATTGAACTAATGAATACAAGGGAAAGAGAAGTAAAGAAATATGGAAAGGGAACTTAAATATATAAGCAAAGAAAAGTGAAGGAATGAAATAGATGAGAAAAAAAAGATAAACAGGAATAAAAGAGAAAACATAAGATAATGATGAGGAAGGATGAACTGAAACGGGAAAGACAAGTAAATAAATAAAAAAAGGAAAGTAAATCAAGACAAACAAAGAAAATTAAAGGAAATCGCTAAAAAAAGAGAAAAAAATAAATCGTAAAATAAAATCCATCCACCACAAGATCATTTTTTACTTCATTTTATTTCCTCGTTCCGGAGTTTCCAGTTTCCCTCTCCACGTACGTCCTGTCTCCTTGGGCATTACTGTTAGTGTTTGTATTAGTTTAAAGTTTCATATCAAACCCACACTCTGTCATCTCTTTCCACTAATGTTTTACGAAGGTTCATCTATCACTCCTAACTCACAACTCACAACTTTTGGAGCAGTGAGTAGCGGGCTTCTTATTGCTGTGTTATATTTCTATACATCGAAACAGCAAAAGGGCATTACAGATCGTCACCCTCATAAAATAATTACCTAAGTCATTTTTCACTATCACTCCTAACATATAACTCACAACTTTTGGAGCAGTGAGTAGCGGGCTTTTTTTTCCTCATTTGTTTCCTTTTTTTTTATGCCCTTGAATTGACTCCTCTGCTGTAAAAAAATGCCTGTACTAGATATATTTTTACTCCATTTAATTTTTATACTGGAGTTTCAAGTAGTGACCCTCCCACGTTACTGTTAGTGTTTGTATTAGTTTCAAGTTTCATTCCCAACCCACACTCTGTCATCTCTTCGCAATACTGTTTTTTGTAGGTTCATTTTTCACTATTAACTCACAATGTCACTACAAGATCTATTTTTAATCCATTTAATTTTTATACTGGAGTTTCAAGTAGTGACCCTCCCACGTTACTGTTAGTCTGTGTATTAGTTTCAAGTTTCATTCCCAACCCACACTCTGTCATCTCTTTCCACTAATGTTTTTTGTAGGTTCATTTTTCACTATTAACTCACAATGTCACTGCTAGATCTACTTTTACTTCATTATATTTTCTTACCGGCGTTTTTAGTTTCCCTCCCACGTTCCTGTTAGTCTGTGTATTAGTTTCAAGTTTCATTCCCAACCCACACTCTGTCATCTCTTCGCAATACTGTTTTTTGTCGGTTCATTTTTCACTATTAACTCACAATGTCACTGCAAGATCTATTTTTACTCCATTTAATTTTTATACTGGAGTTTCAAGTAGTGACCTTCCCACGTTACTGTTAGTGTTTGTATTAGTTTCAAGTTTCATTCCCAACCCACACTCTGTCATCTCTTCGCAATACTGTTTTTTGTCGGTTCATTTTTCACTATTAACTCACAATGTCACTGCAAGATCTATTTTTACTCCATTTTATTTTTATACTGGAGTTTCAAGTAGTGACCTTCCCACGTTACTGTTAGTCTGTGTATTAGTTTCAAGTTTCATTCCCAACCCACACTGTGTAAACTCTTCGTAATACTGTTTTTTGTAGGTTCATCTTTCACTCCTAACTCACAATGTCATCTTCTTCTTGTGCTGTTTATTTTTAAGTTTCAAGAGTTTATTTGTGTTTGCCACCTACGGATTTTTCTTTCCTTTCTTTTTATACCTTATTTTTTTTTATTTGAAGGATTGAGTTTAATTTCCTGTTCTCTACTGCTCTCTTTCTCCTGTAATGTATCCTTTTCTGATTGGTTTATTTTTTTCATCATTTATTTTCATTCTTCTTCAAACCTTCCTCTATTTTTTTCCACTTCTGCAACATTGTATCATTCCATTCATCCAATCTTATATATGGATTCTAGTTATCTTCTCTTCCTCCTCTATTTAATTTTTTCATCTTTTATTTTCCTTCTTTTTCAAACTTATCTTTCTTTCTATTCCTGCAACATTGTATCATTCCATTCATTCAACTTGTGTATCGATTATGTTTCTTTTCTCTTCCTCTTCCTTCTCCTCCTCTCTCATCCTCAGTCTCTTTCTTTCTTTCTTTCTGCATCTCTTTTCTTCCATATCTTTGACAACACCAACTTTTACCAATAGCTTCACCTCCTAATCCATCTATTTGCTCTTTCTCTTGCTCTCCTCTTCTTCCTTCTTCTCCTTCCCTGCATCTCTTTCCTTTCTTTTCTTTGACAAACCAAATTTTATCTCTTACTTCTCTTTCTCTTCCTCGTTGTGGTCTTCCTCGATCTCTTTCTCTTTCTTCTTCTCCTCTTCCTCCTTCTCTCACATACTTTTCTTTCCAGTGTCGTGAACCTCTTCTTATTCTTTTTTCTTTCCCGTCTTATGCCTCCTCCTCCTCCTCCTCCTCTTTCTCCTCCTCAAATAGCTTTCTTCTCTGGGTTACTACATCGTGTTTTCTTTCCTTTGTTGGTTCTTTTTGTAACCCGGCGCTGTGAGAGGCAAGGCGAGTAACCGTTGCGTGTGTGTTGAAGAAAGTGTTGAGTCCCCGCTGAGACGCGAAAGTGGAAGGCGAAGAAAATGGGAGTTGAAGAAGAAAACGTCGTGAGATAAACAGAGAGAGTGGGAGAGTGGGTGTTTCTTTTTTTAGGGGGAGTTGTTGTTGTTTCTTTGTGTGTCTGTGTGTTTTGTTTGCCTTGTTTTCTATTATTTTCTTGTTTTGTTCGTTGTTTTCATTGTCTTTTCTTTGGTTTTCTTCTTCGTTTCCTTTTTCCTCTTCTTGCTTTTTCACTTTCTTATTTTTTTGTGTTTTTTGTGTTTTCTTCTTTTTTTCTTCGTCGTTCGTTGTCTTTATCGTGTTTGAGATGCCATTTTCTTTCTTCTCTTTGTTTTTGTTTTCCCTTCTTTGTTTTCTTCTTTTTTATCCGTGTTTTCTTCCTTGTCTTCCTTTCTCCTTCCTTTCTTCATTCATGGATCTCCTTTCTGTTTGCTTTTCTTCGTTTTCTTTATCATCTTCTTGGTTGCTCACTTATCTTCCTTTTTTCTTCTTTCCTTCCTTCCTTCCTTCCTTCATTAATGCATTCCTTCCTACTTCGTGTACTACCTTCCTTTCTTTCTTTCCTTCCTCTTACCCTCCCTCCATTCTCTCCTTCCTTTCCATCCATCTTGAGAATAAAAAATGAGGGTTGGCTCTTTACTACAAGCTCTGAAACTCTTAAACCGAATCCAACTCCACTTAAACTCACTGATCCTCCTTGTTTCCGATTCCCGACCACTCCCAACTCCTTAGCTCTCAGTATTGCGTCGTTGGGTCGGCCTCTCTCCCCTCGCCTCTGTTTCCCCTCACCCACACACCCACACCCTCGGGGATCATAATCTGGCTGTTCCCTTTACCATTTCATAAGTCAATTAGAACAGCCCACAGGAGGTGACCCACGTGATTAAACAGCCCTCACACACACACACACACATATACACACTCACACACACACACACACACACGCACCCTCTCACACACAGACAACATACACACGTGACCTTTGCAACTCCAGGGTTAGGTAAGGTCAGGTAAGGTTAGGGAAAGGTCAGGGTCACGCCTCCACATCACTGCAGAACCCCGGAAATGAGGTCAAGGTGTTTTTTTGTGAGTGGTTGACAAGCGGGGGATATTTTTGTGGCGTCGGATGCCTGGGACACCGCGAGGAGGGTTGTGTGTTGTGTTGTGGCGCGGAGACTGGCTATTGTGTGTGTGTGTGTGTGTGTGTGTGTGTGTGTGTGTGTGGCTGCGTAGATAGACAGAGGTGTGGATGTGATTGCTTTTTAGATGTTAGGTTATTGCTATGTTTAATTGGTTGGCTTGTCGGTTAATACATTTGCTATCTTATTGCTTTGTTATATTTCTATACATCGAAACAGCAAAAGGGCATTACAGATCGTCACCCTCATAAAATAATTACCTGTCATTTTTCACTGAGTTCCAGGTTTTTGTCTACATCAATTTTTCAACATGTGACGCCCATATTTGTGTAGTTGCCTTCGTCATTCAGTGTTTGAGTGTTCTAGAATTAGCATTTTCATTTCTGCCTAAATCTTAAACCCGGTAGCTGCGGGGGTCATGTCTCTTAGGTTAGGTTAGGTTAGGTTAGGTTAAAGGCCCCTCTAAGCAAAATAATGAGAAAGAATCATCACTCACGCAAACCATTTCATAATATATATCAACGCATGTGTGATCAGTTTCTGCATCATCTATCTTGGGAGGTTTATATCATGGCAGAAATTTGGCCCATCGCTGGTACACGGTAAAGCCACAAATTTGGCCCGTCGCTGCTACCGGGTTTAGCCAAATGAGATGATGACAGTTCTTTTCTGATTTCCTGAAAAGTAGAAAATTATGACTTAGGCGGTTTCTTTACAAAGGTGACGAAATAGAAAAACTAAAGACCTCTGAACGCTGCTTTAGTAAATGAGACAAGAGCGGGGCGGCAAGTTGTCCCGGCCAGACCCAGAGGCGCTTGTTGGAAAGAGTTTGGGTTTCTCTTTACTTGGTTCACTTATTTGGCGTAGTTTCACAGTCCTTAGAGCCTCCCTTGAAAGCTTAACCCCTTGGATGCGGATATCCTACAAGATGACATCACCAAGCTGCAGGAGTGGAACAAAAAGTGGCTGCTACAATTTAGTGAAGAAAAATGTGAGGTCCTGCATCTTGGGAGGGGAAATCCAGCACACCAATACCACATGGGAAACACTCCACTACCCACCACAGAGGCACAGAAAGACCTGGGAGCATATGTTACCAGGCTACCAGTGAAGGCGAAATCCGTGCCAATCGCAACGGCCGGGTTAATTAAGTAGAAGAAAGATCAGTTTCGGTAGGAGAGGAGTCTTGATGCTCTCCTTATGAAAGAGTTCAAGTCGTAGGAATGAGGAAATACAGACGAAGAAAGGCGAAAGGGATGAAAGAGTGAAGGTGCTGGTTAACTCTTATAGCTTATGGTCTATCGTATGGCCGCCTGTTTTTTTTCCGACTGATTTTTAGATTAATGTGTAAGTGGTTGGCTTGGCGGTGCTGCGTCAGTCTGGCTGGGCGTCTGGCCGGCTGTCTGGCTCATTGGCAAGGCGTCTGGTTCGCTGGCTGGGTGGCTGGGGCGAAAGAGGCGTCGGACTTATTGAATTGCTCTTTGGTAGCTGACGGTGAATAAGATGTTAAGTGTATTCGTGTTAAGTTTCCTGATGAAGTAAAAGGGATATTATTAAGGGTCTCTAGAAACATAATGAACGGATATTTTTAGTGATATGTATTCATGCCACGCGAAGGAGGAGTAGAACTGTGAATAAGATGTTAAGTGTATTCGTGTTAAGTTTTCTGATGAAGTAAAAGGGATATTATTAAGGGTCTCTAGGAACATAATGAACGGATATTTTTAGTGATATGTATTCATGCCACGCGAAGGAGGTGAAGGACTAATTAATTTCCTCTTTGATGTCTGACCCTTATATAAGACGGTGAATAAGATGTTAAGTGTATTCGTGTTAAGTTTCCCGATGAAGTAAAAGGGATATTATTAAAAGTCTTTAGAAACATAATGAACGGATATTTTTAGTGATACGTATTCATGCCACGCGAAGGAGGTGTGACTAATTAATTTGCTCTTTGGCTGACTGGTTTTCTTGGTTAATATGAGTGTGGGTTGGGTAGATGGTCTGCGTGTGTCTGGCGGGGCGTCGAGCTGGCTGCCTGACTCCTTAGCAAAACGTCCTGAACATACGATCAAATATTCCGGGGCTAACACACTCACATTTAACTAGGATTTGATAGAGGCTGTGTTAGTTCGTGTTGGTATCCCACTTTCTTCGTTTTTGGGGGTTGTATTTTTGTGTCTTGTTTTTTTTTTTTTTTTTTCTTCGTTTGTTGTCTTCGTCGTGTTTGAGATGTTGTCAAATGTGTGTTTCTTAGGTTCATGGTACAGAAAAAGGGTCAAAATACCACCAGGGTCACAAAACTACCCCTGGAAATGCCCACAACTCCCACGAAAGCCTTCTCAAATATGTGTTTTTTTAGGTTCATGGTACAGAAAAAGGGTCAAAATACCACCAGGGTCACAAAACTACCCCTGGAAATGCCCTCAACACCTATGAAAGCCTTGTCAAATGTGTGTTTCTTAGGTTCATGGCACAGAAAAAGGGTCAAAATACCACCAGGGTCACAAAACTACCCCTGGAAATGCCCTCAACTCCAACGAAAGCCTTGTCTAATGTGTATCTAAGCGTCGAAATGTGTAAGAATAAGGCCCTTGGCTCGTTGGCTAGACGTCTGGCTTCCTGGCTAGACGTCTGGTGCGCTGGCTGGGGGGGAAGGGTGTTTAGGACGAGTCTGATTAGCTTCCGTATTCCGTCCTGGTGCCGCGGGACGCATCGCTTATCCGCTGCCTCGAGGGACGGCGGTGCGCGGGGGGGCGGGTTGTCTCGGCCAGACCCAGAAGCGCTTGTTAAAAAAGAGTTTAGGATTCCTTTCTTTTTTTGGTTCACTTATTTAGCGTAGTTTCACACCGTCCTTAGAGCCTCCCTTGAAAACTTAGACTAACATGCGTGTCTATATAGAAGTTTTTAAAAGTAGTGTCTCTAGTGGTTTTAATGTTTCGTGATTGTTATAAATACTTAGTTTCCTCGACATGTCCACACGATGTAAATTCTATTCTAAAAGCTTGCGATAACATATATATACGGAGGTTTTTAAGGTTAGATGGCTATGCATGTATCTATTCCTGTCTATCTTTATCTATCTGGTTGTCTGTCTTTTATATATATATGAATCTGGTACCCTGTCTCTCTCTCTCTCTCTCTCTCTCTCTCTCTCTCTCTCTCTCTCTCTCTCTCTCTCTCTCTCTCTCTCTCTCTCTCTCTCTCTCTCTCTCTCTCTCTCTCTCTCTCTCTCTCTCTCTCTCTCTCTCTCTCCTTCACCTGCATTCAGTCCAGGTTAATCAAGAAATTCAATCACGGTTCCTTCAGCTGACGCATTCGCTGATTCCTTTCCTTAACTTCACGTTCGTTTCCTTCGCCTTTCAATATCTTTAACGTTTTCTTCCACTCCTCATTTTTTGATATTTTTTTTAAGCGATGGAAGTATTCAGACAAATCAGTGTTAATTCTGATAGACTATATATCTTAATTGACATCAGCTGTTTTTCTCTTGTTTCCGCAGCCTGTCACTGGTCTGATATATTTTTACAGGTCTTGTTTTATATCCCTTACAGAAACGGGAAATAAGAATATGGATACAGGAAGCCAATGGGAAGAAATGAGTTCATGTTAGACGCATTGAAACACCTAACGCTCATTTGGGTCATCTATACTTAACCTTACTGGAACATGGTCTTGTTTTATATCCCTTACTGAAATGGAAAATAAGAATATGGATACAGGAAGCCAATGGGAAGAAATGAGTTCATGTTAGACGCATTGAAACACCTACCGCTCATTTGGGTCATCTATACTTAACCTTACTGGAACATGGTCTTGTTTTATATCCCTTACTGAAATGGAAAATAAGAATATGAATACAGGAAGCCAATGGGAAGAAATGAGTTCATGTTAGACGCATTGAAACACCTACCGCTCATTTGGGTCATCTAAACTTAACCTTACTGGAACATGGCTTTTTACAGGTCTTGTTTTATATCCTTCACTGAAATGGAAAATAAGAATATGATTACAGGAAACCAATGGGAAGAAATGAGTTCGTGTTAAATGCATTGAAACACCTAACGCTAATTTGGGTCATATATTCTTAGCCTTACTGGAACATAAGGGTTAGACGTTCCTTGTAGCTTATTGGGGTACGTACTGACCCACACACCACCCGAAAAAAGTTTATGTGAGGATCGAATTAACATCTAACGCTCTATGTAGTCATCCATAACGCTGAATTGAGTCGTCTATATTTAGCATTACTGAAACATGAGTCAAAAGCGTCCTCTGTAGCTTAATTGTACCAGGAATCGACCATCGGGAAGAAAGACGTAAAGGCGTTCGTGTCAAGCTCACATTAACACCACCTAATGCTTAATTGATCCCCGGGTCGTTCGCATTACTTAAGCACCAGGCCGAAGCGTAGTCTGTAGCATGATACGATCCTCACCCACTCACCGGCGAGGAAGGCTGCGTGTCAAGAGCGCATTACGAGCCGCTACTGTTTAATGAATGGTTTTTATCCATAGCACCTCTTGGATCTTTACCCTTTACTTCTTGGAGCTACTTCGGACTCCACTATTGTACCCGCATTGACCCACTGACTGAGGATTTCCTACAAGAAGACATCACCAAGCTACGGGAATGGAACAAAAAGTGGCTGCTGTGATTCAGTGAAGGAAAATGTTAAGTCCCGCAGCTTGGGAGGGGATATCCAGCACACCAATACCACATGGGAAACACTCTACTATCCACCACAGAGGCAGAGAAAGACCTGGGAGTGTATGTTACCAGGCTACCAGTGAAGGGATATCCAGCACACCAGTACCACATGGAAAACACTCAACTATCCACCACAGAGGCAGAGAAAGACCTGGGAGTGTATGTTACCAGGCTACCAGTGAAGGGATATCCAGCACACCAATACCACATGGGAAACACTCCACTATCCACCACGGAGGCAGAGAAAGACCTGGGAGTGTATGTTACCAGGCTACCAGTGAAGGGATATCCAGCACGCCAGTACCACATGGGAAACACTCCACTATCCACCACAGAGGCAGAGAAAGACCTGGGAGTGTATGTTACCAGGCTACCAGTGAAGGGATATCCTGCACAACAATACCACATGGGAAACACTCCACTATCCACCAGAGAGGCAGAGAAAGACCTGGGAGTGTATGTTACCAGGCTACCAGTGAAGGGATATCCAGCATGCCAATACCACATGGGAAACACTCCACTATCCACCACGGAGGCAGAGAAAGACCTGGGAGTATATGTGACCAGGCTACCAGTGAAGGCCAAATCCGTGCCTATAGCAACGAACGGGTTAATGACTTACTTTCGTCGATCTGCAACATGAAGTATAGTTGGGGGCCTACGGTACAGCTGCGCTTGGCCCCGGTGCAAATCTCCGACGCTTTAGCCATTGAGCATGTGCTGGGTGGATAAATGGGTACCTGGGGAAGCTTGAGGAAGGTTAACTGGGGGCCCTCTGGCAATGGTTGGAAGTGTACGGTATGGCTGCTCGTTGCCTCGGTGCTCATCTTCGTTGCATTAGCCCTTGAGTCTGTGGTGGGAAAGAGATGGATGTGTACTAAGCTAACCCGAAAGTCACAATAGCAAAAGTTTACGCGCGTTGCCTCGGCGTTCATCTCCGTTACATTGAGTTTGTGGTGGGTAAGAGATGATTGGGTACCTTGGGACGCCTGGGGAAAGTAAACTAAGATAACCGGAATGTCACAATAGCAAAAGTTAACGCGCGTTACCTCGGTGTTCATTTCCGTTACATTGAGTTTGTGGTGGGTAAGAGATAACTGGGTACCCGGGAACGCCTGTGGAGGGTAAACTATCGTAACCCGGATGTCACGCTTTCAGCACACCAGCGAAAAGTAAGGTGTGACCCCCGAGGTACATTCTCACCCCCTAATCTTTAATGGACGCCTTCATACCTGTCATTACCTGAGCCTTCGTGACTGGGCGTAGCACGAACAGCAACCTTCACCTTATTAGCCATGTGACGCAATTTGACCTCCAGCATGAAAGTAAGGCATTGTGTAACGTCACGGTCACTTTTCAAGGCAAAGGAGGCAACTTAACCCGGTAGCAGTGACGGGCCAAATTTGTGCCATGATATAAACTCCCCAAAATAAATGATACATAAACTGATCACAAATGCGTTGATATATTATGAAATGGTTTGCGTGAGTGATGATTTTTTTCTCATTTTTCTCGCTTAGAGGGGTTTTTAAGAAACATGATAACCGCAGCTACCGGGTTAAAGATATGAAACATGAATGATAATTTTTTTCTCATTTTTCTCGCTTAGAGGGGCCTTTAAGAAACATGATCACCGCAGCTACCGGGTTAAAGATATGAAACATGAATTAGGACTTGAATAACGCCTGGCTCACCCTTGTAGAGTGGAGGACCCGAGTTTGAGTCCTGCCGTTAACCCTTACACTGCGAAGCTGCCATTCGTGCGCGCATTTCACACGCCACAACTTTCCCGACCTTCCCGTCATCACCGCGCCCTCTTTTCATCCATTTTCATCATCTGTAAATTCCTCTAACGCTGCAATATTTTTCTTCGCAACTGATCAACTATCTAAACGCTATCCTCTTCCTTCAACCTCCTCTTATTTATTAGGCTTCTTTTATAAATTTCTCTACCGCTGAAATATTTTCTTAGCAACTGGATCAATTATATATATATATATATATATATATATATATATATATATATATATATATATATATATATATATATATATATATATATATATATATATATACACACACACACACACACACACACACACACACACACACACACACACACACGCTATCCTCTTCTTTCAACATACTTTTATTTATTAGGCTTCTTCTGTAAATCTCTCTATTGCTGCAGTATATTTCTTAGCAACTGGATCAAATATACTTATAAATAAATATATATATATATATATATATATATATATATATATATATATATATATATATATATATATATATACGCTATCCACTTCCTTCAACCTCCTTTTATTTATTAGGCTGTTTCATCTGTAAATTTCTCTACTGCTGCAATATTTTTTCTTAGCAACTGGATCAACTATATATATATATATATATATATATATATATATATATATATATATATATATATATATATATATATATATATATATATATATATAAAATTTACATTTACAGAAAAAAGCCTAATAAATAAAGGGTTGTATATAGTTGATCCAGATGCTAAGAAAAATATTACAGCGGTTGAAAATTTACAGAAGAACTTTAATAAATAAAGTGGTACATACTATTCCTGTATTTTTCTTTTCTTTCCTTTTCGTCTTCGTTTTACTCGTGTTTTCCTCTTAAAAGACAGTTAAGAAAAAACATATCGGACGGTTTTGGTGTTGAGTACGATTATAATTCTTGGCCGGACTAAAGAAAAAAACAAAAATAAATCTTCGTTATATTGGATTACATTACGCATGGTGAAAATATATATATATATATATATATATATATATATATATATATATATATATATATATATATATATATATATATATATATATATATATATAGTTGATCCAGTTTCTAAGCCAAATATTTCAGTGGTAGAAAATTTACAGATAAAAAGCCTAATAAATAAAAGGAGGTTGTATATAGTTGATCCAGTTGCTAAGAAAAATATTTCAGCGGTTGAGAAATTTTCAGAAGAACCCTAATAAATAAAGTGAGGTACATACTATTCCTGTATTTTTTTCTTTTCTTTCCTTTTCGTCTTCGTTTTACTCGTGTTTTCCTCTTAAAAGACAGTTAAGAAAAAACATACCGGACGGTTTTGGTGTTGAGGACGTTTATAATTCTTGGCCGGACTAAAGAAAAAAACAAAAATAAATCTTCGTTATACTGGATTACATTACGTATGGTGAATATATATATATATATATATATATATATATATATATATATATATATATATATATATATATATATATATATATATATATATATATATATATATATATATATATATCCTTTATATATTAGGCTATTTATTCTGTAAATTTCTCTGCTAATATTTTATATATATATATATATATATATATATATATATATATATATATATATATATATATATATAAATATATATAGATATATATATATATCTATATATATTTCTATATTTATATATTTAGTTATATATATATACATATATATATATATATATATATATATATATATATATATATATATATATATATATATATATATATATATATATATATATATATATATATATATATATATATATATATATATATATATATATATATATATATATATATATATATGTTTGCCTCAGACTTCAACCTCATTTTATTTATTATGGTTTTTCTTCTGTAAATTTCTCTAGCGCTGCAATATTTTTCTTAGCAACTGATTAACTATATACAACCTCCTTTTATTTATTATAGTATCTAAAACGCTATTCTCTTCTTTCAACCTCCCTTTATTTATTAGGCTTCTTCCGTAAATTTCTGTACCGCTGAAATATTTTTTTAGCAACTGGATAAACAACATACAACCTACTTTTATTCATTAGGATTTTTCTTCTACAAATTTCTCTAACGCTGTAATATTTTTCTTAGCAACTGATAAACTATCTAAACACCCTCCTCTTCCTTCAACCTCCTTTTCTTTATTTGGCTTCCTCTGTAAATTTCTCTACCTAACAAATATTTTTCTTGCCCACTGGACCAATTATATATATATATATATATATATATATATATATATATATATATATATATATATATATATATATGTATATATATATATATATATATATATATATATATATATATATATATATATATATATATATATATATATATATATATATATATATATATATATATATATATAGTTTTTAAAACAAATATTTCATGGTAAAAATTTACAGAAAAAAGCCTAATATATAAAAGGAGGTTGTATATAGTTGATCCAGTTGCTAAGAAAAATATTTCAGCGGTTGAGAAATTTACAGAAGAACCCCAATAAATAAAGTGAGGTACATAATATTCCTGTATTTTTTTCTTTTCTTTCCTTTTCTTCTTCGTTTTACTCGTGTTTTCCTCTTAAAAGACAGTTAAGAAAAAACATATCGGACGGTTTTGGTGTTGATTACGTTTATAAGTCTTGGCCGGACTAAAGAATAAAACAAAAATAAATCTTCGTTATACTGGATTACATTACGTACGGTGAATATATATATATATATATATATATATATATATATATATATATATATATATATATATATATATATATATATATATATATATATATATATATATATATATATATATATATATATATATATATATATATATATATATATATATATATATATATATATATATATATATATATATATATATATATATATATATATATATATATATATATATATATATATATATATATATATATATATATATATATATATATATATATATATATATATATATATATATATATATACATATTCTCTTCCTTCCCTTTATATATTAGGCTATTAATTCTGTAAATTTCTCTACTGCTGCAATATTTTCATACTTATATATATATATATATATATATATATATATATATATATATATATATATATATATATATATATATATATATATATATATATATATATACGCTATCCTCTTCTTTAAATCTCATTTTATTTATTAGGCTTTTTCTTTTGTAAATTTCTCAAGCGCTGCAATATTTTTCTCAGCAACTGATTAACTATATACAACCTCCTTTTATTTATTATTGTATCTAAAGCGCTATTCTCTTCTTTCAACCTCCCTTTATTTATTAGGCTTCCATAAATTTCCATAAATGTCTTTACCGCTGAAATATTTTTTTTAGCTACTGGATAAACTATTTACAAACTAATTTTATTTATTAGGATTTTTTCTTCTACAAATTTATCTAACGCTGCAATATTTTTCTTAGGAACTTATAAACTATCTAAACACCCTCCTCTTCCTTCAACCTCCTTTTATTTGTTTGGCTTCCTCTGTAAATTTCTCTACCTCACAAATACTTTTCTTGGCCACTGGACCAATTTATATATATATATATATATATATATATATATATATATATATATATATATATATATATATCTATATATATATATATATGTATTTCTAGTTATAGACAAATATTTACAGAAACCTAATGTTTAATATATAAAAGGAGGTTATAATTGATCTTGCAGTTGCTAAGAAAATATTTCAGCGGTTGAGAAATTTACAGAACCTAATAAATAAAGTGAAATACATACTATTCCTGTTTTTTTCTTTTGTTTCCTTTTTCGTCTTCGTTTTACTCGTTTTCCTCTTAAAAGACAGTTAAGAAAACATATCGGACGGTTTTGTGTTGGTACGTTTATAATTCTTGGACTGACTAAAAAACAAAATAAATCTTCGTTATACTGGATTACATTACGTACGGTAACATATATATATATATATATATATATATATATATATATATATATATATATATATATATATATATAGATTTATATATATATATATTTATACTATATCCTTTTCCTTCAACCTCCCTTTATATATTAGGCTATTTATTCTGTAAATTTCTCTGCTGCTGAAATATTTTCCTTACCAACTGTATCAACAATATATATATATATATATATATATATATATATATATATATATATATATATATATATATATATATATAAGCTATCCTCTTCCTTCAACCTCATTTTATTTATGTGGCTTTTTCTTCTGTAAATTTCTCTAGCGCTGCAATATTTTCTTAGCAACTGATTAACTATATACGACCTCCTTTTATTTATTATAGTATCTAAAACGCTATTCTCTTCTTTCAACCTCCCTTTATTTATTAGGCTTCTTCCGTAAACTTCTCTACCGCTGTAATATTTTTTTTAGCAACTGGATCAACTATATATAACCTACTTTTATTCATTAGGATTTTTTCTTCTACAAATTTCTCTAACGGTATAATATTTTTCTTAGCAACTGAACAACTATCTAAACACCTTCCTCTTCCTTCAACCTCTTTTTGTTTATTTGGCTTCCTCTGTAAATTTCTTTACCTCACAAATATTTTCTTAGCCAATAATTTTATATATATATATATATATATATATATATATATATATATATATATATATATATATATATATATATGATGAAAAATAAAACACTAATAAATAAAAAAGGAAGGTATATTGATCCAGTTGCAAGAAAATATTTCAACGTTGAGAATTACAGAAGAACCTAATAAATAAAGTGAGGTACATACTAGTCCTGTATTTTTTTCTTTTCTTACCTTTTCGTCTTCGTTTTACTCGTGTTTTCCTCTTAAAAGACCGTTAAGAAAAAACATACCGGACGGTTTTGGTGTTGAGCATATATATATATATATGTCGGAAAAAGAAAAATAAATATATATATATATATATATATATATATATATATATATATATATATATATATATATATATATATATATATATATATATATATATATATATATATATATATATATATATATATATATATATATATATATATATATATATATATATATATATATATATATATATATATATATATATATATATATATATATATATATATATATATATATATATATATATATATATATATATATATATATATAAGCTATCCTCTTCCTTCAACCTCATTTTATTTATTAGGCTTTTTCTTCTGTAAATTTCTCTAGCGCTGCAATATTTTTCTTAGCAACTGATTAACTATATACGACCTCCTTTTATTTATTATTGTATCTAAAACGCTATTCTCTTCTTTCAACCTCCCTTTATTTATTAGGCTTCGTCCGTAAATTTCTCTACCGCTGAAATATTTTTTTTAGCAACTGGATAAACTATATACAACCTACTTTTATTCATTAGGATTTTTTCTTCTACAAATTTCTCTAACGCTGTAATATTTTTCTTAGCAACTGATAAACTATCTAAACACCCACCTCTTCCTTCAACCTTCTTTCATTTATTTGGCTTCCTCTGTAAATTTCTCTATCTCACAAATATTTTTCTTAGCCAATGGACCAATTTTATATATATATATATATATATATATATATATATATATATATATATATATATATATATATATATATATATATATATATATATATATATATTCACTTCCTTCAACCTCCCTTTATATATTAGGCTATTAATTCTGTAAATTTCTCTACTGCTGCAATATCTATCAACTATATATATATATATATATATATATATATATATATATATATATATATATATATATATATATATATATATATATATATATATATATATATATCCTCTAAACCTGATTTTATTTATTAGGCTTTTCTTCTGTAAATTTCTCAAGGGCTGCAATATTTTTCTCAGCAACTGATTAATTATATACAACCTCATTAATTATTGTATCTAGCGCTATTCTCTTCTTTCAACCTCCTTTATTTATTAGGCTTCCATAAATTCTCTACTGAAATATTTTTTTAGCAACTGGATAAACTATATACAACCTACTTTTTCTTTCCTATTTTTTCGTCTACAAATTTATCTAACGCTGTGTTTTCTCTTTAAAAGACAGTTAAGAAAACACATATTGACGGTTTTGGTGTTTGCGACGTCCTTTTAATAATTTGGCTTGGCCGGACTAAAAGAGAAAACAAAATAAATCTTCGTTATACTGCATTACACATGAATTAAAGTAATTAGTGATATATATATATATATATATATATATATATATATATATATATATATATATATATATATATATATATATATATATATATATATATATATATATATATATATATATATATATATATATATATATATATATATATATATATATATATAGATATAGATATAGATATAGCTATAGATATATTTTAATTAATGTGATGAATGTAAGTGTAAATATATATATATATATATATATATATATATATATATATATATATATATATATATATATATATATATATATATATATATATATATATATATATATATATATATATATATATATATATAGTTAATAGTTTCTCAAGACAAATATTTTGTGCGGTATAAAATTTATAGTACAAAACCTATAAATAAAAGGAGGTTGTATAGTTGATCCAGTTAAGAAAAATATTTCAGCGGTTGAGAAACAGAAGAACCTAATAAAGGAGTACATAGGGAAAGTATAATTTCTTTCTTTTTTCTTTGTTTACCAGTTTTTTTCTTTAAAAGACAGTTAAGAAAACATTTTTTTGTCTTTGTTTTACTGTGTTTTCTTAAAAGATAGTTAAGAAAAACATATCTGACGTTTTTGGGTGTTATGACGTTATGTTAATAATTTTTGGCCGGACTAAAGAAAAACAAAAATAAATCTTCGTTATACTGCATTACATTACGTAATGGTGAATTATATATATATATATATATATATATATATATATATATATATATATATATATATATATATATATATATATATATATATATATATATATTTTTAATGTGATGAATGAAATTAATGTATATATATATATATATATATATATATATATATATATATATATATATATATATATATATATATATATATATATATATATATATATATATATATATACGCTATCCTCTTCTTTTGACCTCCTTTTATTTATTAGGCTTTTTTTTCTGTAAATTACTCTAACGCTGTAATATCTCTCTTAGCAACTGAACGACTATATATATATATATATATATATATATATATATATATATATATATATATATATATATATATATATATATATATATATATATATATATATATATATAAATACGCTATCCTCTTCTTTCAACCCCATTTTATTTATTAGGCTTTTCTTCTGTAAATTTTCTAGCGCTGCAATATTTTTTAGCAACTGATAAACTATATAAACCTCCTTTTACTCTCTTTATTATTGTATCTAAAGCGCTATTCTCTTCTTTCAACCTCCCTTTATTTATTAGGCTTCTTCCATAAATTTCTACTGCTGAAATATTTTTAGCAACTAAACTATATACAACTAATTTTTATTTATTAGGATTTTTTCTTCTACAAATTTATCTAACGCTGCAATATTTTTCTTAGCAACTTATAAACTAAATCTTTTCCTTCAACCTCCTTTTATTTATTTATATATATATATATATATATATATATATATATATATATATATATATATATATATATATATATATATATATATATATATATATATATATATATATATATATTTATATAATATATATATATATATATATATATATATATATATATATATATATATATATATATATAGTTGATCCAGTTTCTAAGACAAATATTTCAGCGGTAGAAAATTTACAGAACAAAAACCTTAATAAATAAAAGGAGGTTGTATATAGTTGATCCAGTTGCTAAGAAAAATATTTCAGCGGTTGAGAAATTTACAGAAGAACCCTAATAAATAAAGGGAGTACATACTATTCCTGTATTTTTTTCTTTTCTTTCATTTTTGTCTTTGTTTTACTCGTGTTTTTCTCTTAAAAGACAGTTAAGAAAAAACATATCTGACGTTTTTGGTGTTGGCGACGTTAATAATTCTTGGCCGGACTAAAGAGAAAAACAAAAATAAATCTTCGTTATACTGCATTACATTACGTACGGTGAATTAAATATATATAGATATATATATATATATATATATATATATATATATATATATATATATATATATATATATATATATATATATATATATATATATATATATATATATATATATATATATATATATATATATATATATATATATATATATATATATATATATATATATATATATATATATATATATATATATATATATATATATACGCTCTCCACTTCCTTTAACCTCCTTTTTTTTAGTAGGGTTGTTGTTCTGTATATTTATCTATCGCTGTTATAGCTCACTTAGCAACTGATCAACTATACGACCTCCTTCCTTTATTTATTATAGTATCTTAACGCAATCCTCTTCTTTCAACCTTATTTTTTTCATTAGGGTTTTTCTTCTGTAAATTTCTGTAACGCTGCACTATTTTTCTTAGCAACTGATTAACTATATACAACCTCTTTTTATTTATTATAGTAACTAAAATTATTTCTTCTTTCCTCCCATTATTTATTAGGCTTCTATATATATATATCTATATATATATATATATAGCAACTATATATATATATACAATCTATATATATTTTTTTTTTCTAACGCTGTAATATTTTCTTAGCAACTGATAAACTATGTAAACGCCTGTATTTTTCTTTTCTTTCCTTTTTGTATTTTTTTCCTCTGTAAATTTTCTACCTCGCAAATATTTTTCTTATATATATATATATATATATATATATATATATATATATATATATATATATATATATATATATATATATATATATATATATATATATATATATATATATAGTTTTAAGACAAATATTTCAGCGGTAGAAATTTACAAAAAACCTAATAAATAAAGGAGGTTGTATATAGTTGATGCAGTTGGTAAGAAAATATTTCAGTGGTTGAGAAATTTACAGAAGAACCCTGTAAAGGGAGTAAGCATACTATTCCTGTATTTTTCTTTTCTTTCCTTTTCGTCTTTGTTTTACTCGTGTTTTCTCTTAAAAGACAGTTAAGAAAAACATATCTGACGGTTTTGGTGTTGGCGACGTTATCAATTCTTGGCCGGACTAAAGAGAAAACAAAATAAATCTTCGTTATACTGGATTATATATATATATATATATATATATATATATATATATATATATATATATATATATATATATATATATATATATATATATATATATATATATATATATATATATATATATATATATATATATATATATATATATATATATATATATATATATATATATATATATATATATATATATATATATATATATCCTATATATATAACTTCCTTTTATATATTATTTTTCTTCTGTAAATTTCTAACGCTGTAATATCTCTCTTAGCAACTGAACAACTATTTTATATACATATATATATATATATATATATATATATATATATATATATATATATATATATATATATACGCTATCCTCTTCTTTAAACCTCATTTTATTTATTAGTCTTTTTCTTCTGTAAATTTTTCTAGCGCTGCAATATTTTTCTTAGCAACTGATAAACTATATAACGCCCTCAACCTCCTTTTTTATTTATTATAGTTTCTAAAACGCTATTCTCTTTTTTCAACCTCCCTTTATTTATTAGGTTTCTTCCGTAAATTTCTCTACCGCTGAAATATTTTTCTTAGCAACTGAATAAACTATATACAATCTACTTTTATTGATGAGGCTTTTTTCTTGTAAAAATTTCTCTAACGCTGTCATATTTTTCTTAGCAACTGAGAAACTATCTAAACGGCCCTTTCCTTTCCTTCAACTATTTATCTCCCACAATTTTTTTCTTCTGTAAATATATATATATATATATATATATATATATATATATATATATATATATATATATATATATATATATATATATATATATATATATATATATATATATATATATATATATATATATATATATATATAAAGGGAGGTTATATATAAGAGGGTTGATCCAGTTAAGAAAAATATTTGAGGTTGAGAAATTTACAGAAGAACCCTAATAAATAAAGTGAGGTACATACTATTCTGTATTTTTTCTTTTCTTTCCTTTTCGTCTTTGTTTTACTCGTGTTTTCCTCTTAAAAGACAGTTAAGAAAAAACATATCTGACGGTTCTGATTTTCGGGACGTTAATAATTCTTGGCCGGACTAAAGAGAAAAACAAAAATAAATCTTCGTTATACTGGATTACATTACGTACGGTGAATTAAAGTGATATATATATATATATATATATATATATATATATATCTATATATATATATATATATCAATATATATATATATATATATATATATATATATATCAATATATATATATATATATATATATATATATATATATATATATATATATAGATATATATATATATATATATATATATATATATATATATATATATATATATATATATATATATATATATATATATATATATATTTTTATTGATTAGGCTTTTTCTTCTGTAAATTTCTCTAACGCTGTAATATCTCTCTTAGCAACTGAACAACTATCTTAACGCTATCCTCTTCTTTCAACCTCATTTTATTTATTAGTCTTTTTCTTCTGTAAATTTCTCTAGCGCTGCAATATTTTTCTTAGCAACTGATAAACTATCTAAACGCCCTCCTTTTCCTTCAACCTCCTTTTATTTATTTGGCTTTCTCTTTCTAAAACGCTATTCTCTTTTTTCAACCTCCCTTTATTTATTAGGTTTCTTCCGTAAATTTCTCTACCGCTGAAATATTTTTCTTAGCAACTGAATAAACTATATACAATCTACTTTTATTGATGAGGCTTTTTTCTTGTAAAAATTTCTCTAACGCTGTCATATTTTTCTTAGCAACTGATAAACTATCT
>NW_026110928.1:0-2500 GCF_024679095.1 Eriocheir sinensis | reverse complement strand
AGACGATGATATACTTGCAAGAAAGAAAACGATAAAGTAAAAACGAAGATTATCAGGGACAGGAATGAGGAAGAGGAGGAGGAGGAGGAAGAGGGGGAAGATATAATAAGGGGGAGAATATAAGAAAATGACGATGATATACTTGCAAGAAAGAAAACGATAAAGTAAAAACGAAGATTATCAGGGACAGGAATGAGGAAGAGGAGGAGGAGGAGGAGAAGAAGGAAGATTAGGAGAAGCCAAAAGGAAAAAGCGGAAGAGGAGAAAAAGAAGACGAGTAGGAAGGAGAGATGAAGAAAAGAGGAGGAAGAAAGAAAGTTACGAGAAGCAAGATTAAAATGAAAAGGAAGAGATGGAGGAGACAGGAAGAAGAAGGGAGATTAATAGAAACAAGATAAACGCGAAGGAGGAAGAAAAGGAGGAAAAAGGAGAGGAGAGAGTCGGAGAAAGTTTTGAAAGCGAAGAAAAAAAAAACTAGAAAGCGAACCAAAGAAGAAGAAACATGATGGAAACGGAGGTCAAGAATAAAGAAAGAAGGAGGGAAGAGGAGGAGGAAAGAAAGCCTGAAGAACTTGTGAAATTGAAATAAATAAACAAACAAATAGAATCAAATATAATTCAAATAAAAAAAATTTCCTACACATTTTTTTTAATATTGCATCGCGTTATGAGGAAAAAATAAGAAAAAAAAATAATAATATGAATTAGATCAGGAGAAAACGGGAGGAGAAGGACAAGGACAAGGACGAGATCGAGGAGGAGGAAGGGGACAGAGGAGGAGGGGGAGGAGGAAATGGAACTGCAGTGAGGGAAAAAAAAGGAAGAAAAGGAGAAAAAAAATGCCTCGTTTGGCTCCGTTTGGCAAAGGATTTTCATATTGCATCGGCGGCACTCACGTCTGATTACAGTGGACGAAGAGGAGGAGGAGGAGGAGGAGGAGGAGGAGGAGGAGGAGGTCAGTGCTAGGCGGTCAAGGAAGGGAGAGGAACGAAAAAGTGTTGTCAATGCTGGACTGTCACAAGTTGGGGAGAGGGAAGGAGAGGAGATAAGGGCAAGGAAGAGAGGGGAAAAGAGGGAAAAGGTGGGGAGCATAGACGGGGCGAGTGCAAGGAAGAGAGGAGAGATCTGAGTGCTACGTTTGGAAGAGCTTCAGTCGTGTAGCATAGCGAAGTGGAGGGAGGGAGGGAGAGGAAGGAAAGGGGACAGGTGAACGTGTGAGGGGTAGGAGTATGTAGGGAGAGGGAGAGATAAGTAAGAGGGAGGAGAGAGAGGGGAGGGAAACACTGAAGGGAAGGAGAGTGTACACGAAAATAAAATGTGAACGGGAGGAGGAAAGGGGAGAGTGGACGAGTGAAAAGTAGGATAGAAGGGAAAGTAAAGGGCATAGGTGAAGGAGGGAGACGAGAAAAAAATGGATTAAAAGGAAAAAGATGAAGTAAAATTTAGATAAGAAAAAAAAAGAAATTAAGGAAGAGAGTAGATGGAAATAGATAACGAAAGCGAGAGGAAACGAGGAAAGAGACAAGGACGGAGAAGAAAGAGTGGAGAGAGGGAGAGAAAGAGGGAGGGAAGATTAACATGGAAAGATGATTTGTCGTTTACGAATATTGCTTGCTTCGCTTCTGCCCAAATATTTCTGTAATTGACCCGGAAATCTTAATGATGATGTGTGTTTATATAATCTTTCTTTTCTTTTTCTTTTAATCGTTTTTTTCATTTCCGTTTTCGTTGTCTTCGTTCCGCCTTTTCTTTTTCCTTATCTTTGTCTTCTGTACGTAACTTCTTTTTCTGCTCTCAATCGCTTCTCCGGGTCTTCTTTCTTCCTCCTTTTCTTCCTTCTTTCCTTCCTTTTTTCCTTCTTTCATTTCTTTCTTACTTACTCCCTTCTACTTACCTTCCTTCCTATCTTCGTTTTTCTCCTCCTCCTCCTCCTCCTCCTCCTCCTCCTCCTTCTCTTGCGTAACTTGTTTACTCCAAAGGTTCACATTCTTCCTCCTGAGACCGTCTATCAGGTGGCGAAGACTTGCGGTCCGTACCTTGTTCTTCTCTCCATTTTCTTTTTTTTAAAGGGAAAGTTCAGGTAAACACGTTACTTTTTTATTTACCTGTTACGATAAATGCGTTTCTGTGTGGGAGATTTCTTTATTTTTTGTTGTAGTTGATGCTGAAAGTGTGTATATATATGTTTGTTTATTTTACCTGGTATTAAATGTCTTACCTGTGTTTTTTTTTTTGTTGTTATTGTTGTTTTAGTATAAGTTCATAACGCGTAATAAGAGACTATTTTCAAACAGTTTTCCTTTTGTGAAATACGTAATATATATTCATGTTTGTTTGTTTGTTTGTTTACCTTTTTTGAGTACGAATAAAACTTACCAGATGTGTTGCCAGCGTATTAATCTCACTATTGATATTATGACGAGAGTGTGCTTTTTTTTTCTTGTTTAAATTGAGGATGTCAAAAAATAACACACACTAATATTCGAAAACTTTACAAATA
>NW_026110927.1:37500-56365 GCF_024679095.1 Eriocheir sinensis | reverse complement strand
AATGAGAATATGAGGAATGACAGTTTGCAAAGGCAGTAAAGAGGAAATTAGCATATGAGTTAATTGATCACCTGGTTAGAGAGAAAACAAGACAGAGAGAGCGGAGGTAAAGCATAAAAAGGGGAGAAGGAGAGTAAAGAAGAGGTCAAGCAAGGAGAAAAGAGAATAAGGAAGAAGAGGAAGAATAAGAGAAATAAGAGAGGAGGAGGGGGAGGAATGATAGACAGAAGAGGTAAAAAGGAGAAGGAGAGCGGAGATGAAGCATAGAAAGGGGAGAAGGGGGGTAGGAAAATAGATCAAACAAGGAGTAAGGAGGAAAAGGAAGAAGAGGAAGAGGAACATTAACCTGATCTTTAATACTCTTAACATCACACCCACGCCTATAGGATTTATTAAACACATGAAAAAACAGAACAAACTAAAGATGACAAACCATTCCCCTCATTCCCTCGTGTCTCGTAATGGTGTTAGACGTAAACGGAATGTAAGAGTATCAACATTAATCTGATCTAACACTCTAACATCACACCCACGACTATAGGATTTGAACTCATGAAAAAACAGGACAATCTACAGAGGACAAACCATTCCCCTCATTCCCTCGTGTCTCGTAATGGTGTTAGGCGTAAACGGAATGTAAGAGTATCAACATTAATCTGATCTAACACTCTAACATCACACCCACGACTGCAGGATTTGAACTCATGAAAAAACAGGACAATCTACAGAGGACAAACCATTCCCCTCCTCACCCTTACCCTCATTCCCTCGTGTCTCGTAATGGTGTCAGCCGTAAAGGGAATGGCCTCGTAAACCTCACTGTCACCTGCCTTATCTGCTTACGGCCCAGGGCAGCGGCGTAAGGCTCAGGGTCATATTCTTACACATTTCATATCCTTAAACACTGACCTCATTTTTAGCCTTTTTTTTCCGGTAGTGTTTAACGTGCCTTTTTTGGTTGTTGTTGTTGTTGCTGTCTTTGTTGTTTCTGTTTTTGTTTTTTCCTTGGTCTGGCTCCTTTCCTGTAAAAACAACAACAACAAAAAAATAATCGGTACTCAAGCACAATTATAATTGACAAGGCTTTCGTAAGCGTTTTGCAGCATTTCCATAGGTAGTTTTATGACTTTGGGGTATTTCCATTGGTAGTTTTATGAGTTTGGGGCTTTCCATAGGTAGTTTTACGAGTTTGGGGCATTGCCATTGGTAGTTTTATGAATTAGGGGCATTTCCACTGATAGTCTTATAACCCTGGTGGTAGTCTGACCCTTCCTCTGTACCGTGAATCTAAGAAAACACTCATTAGCACCCGACTGATCTCCTTTTCGACCTTGAGAGTAGTTGATGTGAGAGGTGGATGCGTCTTCTGGTGTTCCCCACGTTTAGGCCGTCATTTCCGGTCCTGCATAGCGCTCCCTCGACACCTGTGTAGCACCTGTGAATGTAGCCAGACGGTGGGGAATGTGGCGAGTATTGCACAGACGCGGCCCACATACCAGGAGGGGGAGGTGACGGTGGTCTGGGGGGTTGGGAGAATGGGGATTGGAAAATGTGTGTGGAAGGAGAGAGAGTGAGGGGGAGGAATGATAGACAGAAGAGGTAAAAAGGGAGACAGAGAGCGGAGGTATAGCATGGAAAGGGGAGAAGGAGAGTAGGAAAGAAAGCGGTCAAACAAGAAGTGAAAAAGGAAATGGGAGAAGAGGAAGAAGAAGAGAGGAAAAGGGGGAGAAAAGCGAAGATAATGCATAGAAAGGGGAGAAGGAGGGTAGGAAAAGAGGTCAAACAAGGAGTATAAGGAAGAAAAGGAAGAAGAGGAAGAGAAAGAGAAAGAAGAAAAGAAGATAGGATGAACATTGGAGGGGGAAAGGGAAGGGGAGTGTGTGTGTGTGTGTGTGTGTGTGTGTGTGTGTGTGTGTGTGTGTGTGTGTGTGTTTCGTCACTCCAACACGCCACAATTTGTCAGCCTCGAGGCGATGCTGTGTACGCGTGATGTGGACATAGACCGACTCGTATTGCCTGTGTGTGTGTGTGTGTGTGTGTGTGCGATATATACCTTCATTTTATCTTAATTAACTCTACAAAAAAGTGAGACAAAAAAAATAAACTCAGACGCCACAGACTTGACAGAAATCCATTAAAAAATCCAAATATATTCCTTTAATTTAGGCAAAAGTACATATCACTACCAACAGACAGAAAAAGCAACAGACATACAGCCATACAGACAGCCAGACCAGAAACACACACACGTACACATACATACAAGCATACACAAACACACACACACACACACACACACACACACACACACACACACACACACACACATAGACAGACTAATTAAACGTCACTCACAAACCTGTAAACAAGAGAACATCAGGAAGGACTCACACATTCACCTTTTGTCTTATTTTCCCAGAACTTCTTTTTTTTTTTTTTACTTTCTTTCCCTCACACCTGACCGCTCATTCTCCCTCTCATTGTGTCTCTTTGATCATTCACGTTGCTCTGTGTGTGTGTGTGTGTGTGTGTGTGTGTGTGTGTCTCTCTCTCTCTCTCTCTCTCTCTCTCTCTCTCTCTCTCTCTCTCTCTCTCTCTCTCTCTCTCTCTCTCTCTCTCTCTCTCTCTCTCTCTCTCTCTCTCTCTCTCTCTCTCTCTCTCTCTCTCTCTCTCTCTCTCTCTCTCTCTCTCTCTCTCTCTCTCTCTCTCTCTCTCTCTCTCTCTCTCTCGTAGTTACAAAGGTACTCAAAGGCAGATTTTTTTTTTTTATCTTTCTTGCTTCCTTTACAAAGTGCCATTATCATCATTATCCGCTCCCTATCCTATTTTATCTCTCCTTCATTTTCTTACTTTTTATTTTTATTTTCTTTCTCTTACTGTCACAATGAAACTCTTGCGCTGATTTTTTCTTTCTCCTTTTTTTTCTGCCTTTATTATAGGGCTAACTCATTTATCTTTTTTTTCTTCTTATTTATCTCTTTTCATGTTTACACTCTTCCTCACCTTCTCCTCTTCTCTGTCCTTTGTTTTTCTCTCTAACCAGGTGATCAGGTAACTCATACGCTTATTTTCTCTTTTACTGCCTCTGCAAACTGACATTCCTCATATTCTCATTCATCTCCATCATGTTTAAACTCACTCTCCCTTACTTCCCATTCTCTCATTCCCTGTCTTTTTTCCTTCCTCTTACTGTCACCAAATAACTCCTATGCTGATTTTTTTCACTTTTAATGCCCTTTTCATTTATTATCTGTCATATTTACACTCACACTCCCTTACAATCTCTCATTTCCTGTCTTTCTTCTTACACTCAGCCACAAATTAACTCATGCGCTATTTTTTCTCTTGTAATGCCCTTCTAATTCATCATCTATCATGTTTACACTCACCCTCACACTCTCTCATTCCCTTGTCTTCCTCGTACTCAAACACATTTTTTTGGTCACCACGAAACACCGAAATTGAAAAAGTTGCGCCACTGAAGTCGAGGGATTCTGTGTCTCATTCCCGCCTCTCAAAGTTGGTCCGACAAGAGTTACTATCACCCGCAAGACAGACAGACAGACCTCATGTTCGGGTGGACTTGCTTATTTATTTTTCCCTCTTACCTTTTCCCCTTTTCCTGCCCTTGTGTGTCTCTGGGAACGATGGTTATGTTGATTCTTGGTAAATGATGAAGCATATTTACTTTCCTACTGTTTGGTTTACTTAGAATCGCTATACGAGATACGCCGTTGTTCTCGTATAAGTCGTGTAGTTCAGTTGAGGTACACAGGATATGAAGAAGCAAACATTTGTAGAAGGGCTGAAGAGGGTCTTTTTTTTTTTTTACAGCAGAGGAGACAGTTTAAGGGCGTAAAAAAAAATAATAATAATGAAGAAGAAAAGCCCGCTACTTACTGCTCCTGAATATAGTACAGAGGAGTGGCCAAAAAGAGAAATCAAATACGGATGGGATGATGTAAGGCACTGGGAGAAAGGTGACGGAGAAAGGAGTTATATATATGCAAAGAGAGGTGAAGTATAAATGAGATAAAAGTTGAGTTATAAAGGAAAGAGGTTAAGGAGGAAAACGGAGGGTAAGAGGAGGAACAAAGAAGACGTATAGAGAGGGAACTACGGTGGCAAAAGACATATAGAGGTTTGTAAGGGGGATGAAGAGACATGACTGCAATGTGAAAGGATGGGAGGATGGGGATGAAGAGGGGTTGAGATGAAGTAAGGTGTTAAGTTTAGCAAGGGAGAAATTAAAAAGTGGTTACCTGAAGTGCTGTATTGAGAAAACTAAGATTGAAAAAAGGTTGGACTGTCGAGAGTGGGAAGATAAGGGAGACTGAAATAAGATGAGGTGGATAGAAAGGGAGAAACTATAAGAGGTATCTGCAGTGCCTTATTAAGAGAACTAAGATTGAAAAAAGACATATGCAGGAGTAAGGAAAAGTAGGAAACATGACTGCAGTGCGGAAGGAGATGGGAAGAAGAGGAGAGAGAGGGAGTGCTATGAGGTAAGGTGGATCCAGAATGCGTGAGTGTGGAAGCGACTGGCGTGTGGAGGGAAGGGTGGAAAGTGGAAGAGTAATTCGCAAGGGCGTGGCCGGTCGAGGTGTGATTAGGAAGGGAGGGAAAGGTGCGGTAAAACACTGTAAAGGGAGAGAGTTATTTAGTGGAGGAGTCAAGGGAGGGGAGGAGAGGGTGGGAGAGGAAAGGGTGAGGTAAAGAAAGGGAGGAATGATGGACGAGAGAGGTAAAAAGGGAGAGAGGAAGGGGAAAGCGTAGAAAGGGAGAATCAGGGTAGGAAAGAGGTCAAGGAAGAGAGAGAGAGAGAGAGAAGGCAAAATAGGGTGAAGATTGAATTACAGAGAAAAAAGATGACAGACAGAAAGGGAAGCGAAGGAGAAGAAAAGGAAAGAGAGAGAACGTTGATGGAGAAGAAGGGAAACTAAAAAGGAAATAAAAGTTGAGCTACCGATAAAAGAGAATAAGGAAGCAAAGGGGGGAGAAGGGGAGGGGAGAAGAAAGGGAGATATGATAGACAGAGGAGGGAGAAAGGGATAAAGAAAGAGTAAAATCATGGCAGAAGGGAGAATTATGGAGGGAAAACGTCTAAGGAGAAAAGGAGATGGTAGAGAGATAAAAAAAGAAAAGAAAGGGGTAATGAGCGGCGCAGGAAGAAAGGGAGGGAAAGGGACGAAGGGTTGAAAATAAAGAAAGGGAACAGTAGCGTGATTGGGGTGAAAGGGGCGTGGCAGAGAGAGAGAGAGAGAAAGAATGGTTAACAGAGCGTATATATGAGACAAGGATTCATATTAAGGAAAAGAAGCGTATGAAGTGACTGGCAAGGCCCCGAAAATTAGCGTAACAACAACAACAACAATAATGATAATAATAGTAATAATAATAACAGTAATTACACCCCCCGTCATTTAAGGTCCACCCTCACGCAGTAATTACAGTCCAACGCTAATTACAGTCGTCACAGATTAGCGTTCCCCTCCGCAAAAAGCCACCTGACGCTCCCCTCACCTTCTTCGCCCCTCCTTCCTCTCTCCTACTTTCCCCTTCCTTCCTCTCTCCCCCCACCCCCTCACCCACCCACCCACCGTGCTCCATAATGTCAGCCCTCCAGCACAAAGCATCATTACAAATAATTACTCCTTACGCGGCAGAGAGGAAAGTTATGGCAGTGAAGCGTTGTAGAGTGTTCCATAGACGCGAGGAGCGGCCCGTGTGTTCCCTGTAATTGGGTGCGGCGTCCGTGTGGGCTGAGTCACCGCGGCGCTGCAGGGTGCGGGCGTTGAGGGTTGTCGCGTGGCGTGACTCCCTGTGATGTGGAGACCAAAAAAAGGAGTTACAATGCAGTACATATTATTTGTTTGTATAGTTAGTAAAGGTTTGGTGTTCGCGTACTACTTTTAATATTGTATATGGAAAATTATTTACCGTGTTATTTCCTGTCAAGCGAAAAAACAGCCCCTTTTGTATATAATTCACTATGATAACTATAGAAGAAAATGATAATATTCACGTGTGACAGTATGGAAGTAGATCATTCGTGAACATGAAAATACGGTCTGGTAATGGATTTACTCGGAAGAGAACTATGTATATATGTATGTATGTATACATCCACATATCACAGTACCGACTACTGAGGCCTGATGAATGAGTACTTCCAGCAGCCGTTGGAGTTTCATTTCCCCGCGTGCCACTGCAGGAAAAGTAGCTTATCTGAGAATGTTCATTTGTGTAGCGACGGGTTTCTTTCAGTAAGCTGGAGACGAAAATAAAACTGATATGAAATAATGTACTTGGTAGAATTAATTACTGACGGTTCCTGTATGTTGTTTTTTTCACGTGTGACATTAAGTATGACAGCAAAATGGTGCAAACGGAATTATATTACTTTACTATTAGAATTCCGTTTGCACCATTTTGCTGTCATATTTACGGACGAGTAATCATTTTAAGCTCTTTTACGTAAAAAAAAAAAAAAAAAACATACTGGAACCGTCAGTAATTAATTCTTCCAAGTACAGTATTTCATATCAGTTTTATTTTCGTCTCCACCTTACTGAAAGAAATCTATCGCTACACACACACAAACAAACAAACAAACACTCTTTTGGCAAGGAGATTGATTCGCGTAAATGTAGCACAACGCGTCAAGTAATGAATGAAATGTTTCCTGCACCCCGCACTTGAGTTTTCCCCGGAACGCTGCCCGGCCAGGGAGTCTGAATCGCGCAACGCGTAAAATTGTGAAGTACCGCTGGACTTGTGCGTAGGTGTCCCACCCCAGGGGCCTTTGGAGTATGCCTGCTGCGTCACGCCGGGCTGTCCAACAGGAAATATTAGATTCATATTCGAAGGCTGCGCGCGACCCCGCCTAGTCCATCCTCGCCGGGAATGTGTTGTGCATCCTAGACCTCCTCCTCCTTCTCCTTCGCCTCCTCCTCCTCCTCCTCCTCCTCCTCCTCCTCCTCCTCCTCCTTCGCCTCCTCCTCCTCCTCCTCCTCCTCCTCCTCCTCCTCCTCCTCCTCCATTGACATTCCGCCTGTGCTTTTAAGCAATTTTTGCCGTTCCTTCATCTCCCACGCTACCCCCCCCCCCCTTTCTCTCTCTCTCTCTCTCTCTCTCTCTCTCTCTCTCTCTCTCTCTCTCTCTCTCTCTCTCTCTCTCTCTCTCTCTCTCTCTCTCTCTCTCTCTCTCTCTCTCTCTCTCTCTCTCTCTCTCTCTCTCTCTCTCTCTCTCTCTTTAATCCCTTCTCTTCGAACTTTTCCCTCCTCAATTTCCTCTTTCCCTAATAATCCTTCCTTCCTTCATTTTCTCTTTTCCTTCTTTTTTCCTTCCCTCATTTTACCTTTTTTTAATTATTTTTTTTCACCTTTACTCTTTCACTACAGTACAGTGCAGCGTCTTCATCACCACCATCACCATCACCACCACCACCACCATCTTCCTTTCTTCCTCTCTCCTTTCATCCTTTCATCTCTTTCTTTTCCCCTTCCTCTCTTCCTTTCGCTTTCTCTCCCTTCCTTCCTTCCTACCTCTTTCTCCCTTCTCCCTTATTTATTTTCCTTTCTTCCTCTCTCGCATCCTTCGCTTCCTTCTGTCATCAAATTTCCACAACTTTCTCCATCACGCTTTTTTTAATAATAAATGGAAGCCTTAGAGCAGCGTCTATCCCCTCCCCTTCCTTCCCCTTCCTTCCCTTTCCTTTTTCTCATCCTTCTCATCTTCCTTCACTTTCCTCTACTTTCCTTATTTTCTTCTTGATCACACTTTCTTACCATTCTCCTTCTCTTTATCTTTTTCTTCTTTCTTTTGTTCTCGTTTAGTGTTAGTTTTTTATTCTTTTTTATTGTCATTTCTCTGCTTATTCCTTTCTGTGTTCTCTTGTTTTCTATTTCTTCTTTATCATATTTCCTTTGCCATTCATTCTGCTTTCTCTTTATCTTTTGTTTCTTCCTTCCTCCTGTTTTTTTTGTGTGTGTTTTCCTTTGTTGCTTTTCTATTCTCTCCTCTCCTTATTTCTTTTTATCACTCTTCCTTTACCATTCATTCTGTCTCCATTATATCTTTTTCCTCCCTCCATTTTCAGTCTATTTTTTTTCTTGCCTCCATTCTCTCCTTTTTCTCTTTCTCTCTCTGTGCTTATCTCATTTATCTTCTTTATCACACTTCCTTTATCTTTCATTCTGCCTCCATTTTATCTTTTTCTCCTCCCTCCTGTTTTGGTCTTTTTTTTTTTTTTTTGTCTTCTCTCCTTTTTCTCTTTCTCTCTCTGTGCTTCTCTCATTTATCTTCTTTATCACACTTCCTTTATCTTTCATTCTGCCTCCGTTTTATCTTTTTCTCCTCCCCCCTGTTTCGGTCTTTTTTTTTTTCTTGCCGCTCTTCTTTCCTTTTTCTCTTTCTCTCTCTGTGTGTTTCTCTAATTCGTGGTTTTTCTCTCTTTCTGCCTCTCACCGTTTATCATATTTCTCTTTCTTCCCTTCGTTTCTCCTTTTATTTCTCTCTTCTGTCTTTATGATCTTGAAATTCCTCAGTTTTTTCTCCCCCTTCACTTTTTTTTCCTATCTTCTTTTCTCTCTGCTATTCTTAAAACCTCCTCTTATTTTTTTTATCCCCTTTCTCTTCTTTTTCTTTTCCATTGAACTGCTTTTTTTCTATTTGATCTTTTTTTCTCTTCATATTTTTCTCCTTTCCTCCTTCTTTCTCCACATGACTTTCCCTTCTTTTCTTCTCCATCATCAATTTTCCTCTTCCTTCAGTTCTTTCTCTATTCCTTCCTTCTTTCTCCAGTTTCCATATATTCCACTTTCTCCCTGTGTACCGTCCCTTCCCGTCCCTTCCTTTCCCTTTGTCTCCTCCCTTTTTCTGCCCCGTCCTTTGCCGCCTCCCCCCCCTCCCCCCTCATATCCTAGTCATGACCCAAGACAGAGTTTGATTCGTTTTCGACTTCAATTCTAGGATCAACCTCGCCCTGTCCCTTCCTCCTCCTCCTCCTCCTCCTCCTCCTCTTCCTTTTTCCTCTTCGTCTTTTTTTTTTTAAACTCCTCCTCCCACGACTTCCTTTGTTGATCCTCCTACTCTCTTGCCGCTGTTTATCCTCCTCCTCCTCCTCCTCCTCCTCCTCCTCCTCCTCCTCCTCCTCCTCCTGCTCCTCCTCCTCCTCCTCCTGCCCTTCACCTCGCCTTAGCTTCTTCCATCTTGCATAAATGGGAGAATAAACCATGTTAGGTCCGCTCACAAACACACACACACACACACACACACACACACACACACACACACACACACACACACACACACACACACACACACACACACACACACACACACACACACACTTTACTCCTTTCTCCAGTGTTATTGACTTTCATTTTCTTTCTCCTGCAGGTAAGAGAGAGAGAGAGAGAGAGAGAGAGAGAGAGAGAGAGTATGGAGCTTCGTTTGTACCTCTCCTACCTGTCTGTGCGTGGGCGTGTGTGCGTAGGCGTGTGTACCTACCTGTGTGTGGGTGTCTCCTTGGGTACTCTCGACAGGACGCTGGAGGTGAGTGGGATGATACCTTGCTATTGATGTTGACGATGTGATGCTGTTGATGATGATGCCGTTGTTGTTGTTGATATTGTTGTTACTGTGAGGAGGCGGTGGCTGAGTGGTTACCGTACGGGCGCCGCTGAACGATAAAAAATACGGTATCGTTTGTCACATGTATCTTTTTAAACGCCCTCTTCGTCTGTTGGTCGTATGAAGAGTGCTGTTGATGATGATGCCGTTGTTGTTGTCGATATTGTTGTTACTATGAGGAGGCGGTGGCTGAGTGGTTACCGTACGGGCGCCGCTGAACGATGAAAAAATACGGTATAGTTTGTCACATGCATATTTTTCAGCGCCCTCTGTTGGCCGTATCAAGAGCTTCCTCCTGTTGACTCTTTGATCTTTTTATTATTATTATTATTATTATTATTATTATTATTATTATTATTATTATTATTATTATTATTATTATTATTACTATCATTACTATTACCTTCTGCCTCTACGTCGGTCTTATTGGCTCGTTTCCTCTTCATCTCCGTTGTCTGGATACGTTCATTTTACCGCCGGGCTTTGTGTCTGTGCGCCGCCCCCAGACTTTTTTTTTTTCTTTATACTTATTTTTATTTTTTTTCAGTTGTAGTTAACGTGGTGTTTTATTTCCCCCTCTCTCCCTCTTTACTTCCTTATTTCCCCCCTCTCTCTCCCTCTTTACTCCCTTGATTCTTTCCCTCTCCTTCTAGCCTCTTTCTTTTTCCTCCCATCCACTCCTTTCACTCCCTCTTTCTCTCTCTCTTTCTTTCCCTCTCCGTCTCGCTTCTTGTTTTTTTCTTCCTTTTTTTTTCAACTGTAGAGCACGTGGCGTCTTGGTTCTCCCTCTCTCCCTGTTTACTCCCTTGATTCTTTCCCTCTTCTCGCCTCTTGTTTTTTTTTCCTCCCATTCTGCTCTCACTTCATCTTTCTCTCCCTCTTTCTCTCTTTCGTCTCCCTACTTGCGTACTATTTCCTTCCTTTCCTCCCTCCTTCCTTTCTTTTCTTTCTTATTCCTCTTCTCCCTCGTTCTCTTTCTTTCTTGTACCGCCCTACCTACTTCCCTATTTTCTTTTTCTTTTTTCTTCTTCCATTCACTCTTACGCCCCTCTTTCTCATCTTTCTCCCCCCCCCCCCTCTCTCTCTCTCTCTCTCTCTCTCTCTCTCTCTCTCTCTCTCTCTCTCTCTCTCTCTCTCTCTCTCTCTCTCTCTCTCTCTCTCTCTCTCTCTCTCTCTCTCTCTCTCTCTCTCTCTCTCTCTCTCTCTCTCTCCTTCTATCTCCCCTTCATCTCTTCTCCCTTATATGCCCACTTCCTCCCTATTTATTCCTCTCTCTCTTCACTCCCTTCTATTTTCTTCCTCCTTAGAAGAAGCCTTGTGCCGACCATCAGGCCCCACCTGGAAGAAGCCTTGTGCCGACCATCAGGCCCCACCTGGAAGAAGCCTTCTGCCGACCATCAGGCCCCACCTGGAAGAAGCCTTGTGCCGACCATCAGGCCCCACCTGGAAGAAGCCTTGTGCCGACCATCAGGCCCCATCTGGAAGAAGCCTTGTGCCGACCATCAGGCCCCACCTGGAAGAAGCCTTGTGCCGACCATCAGGCCCCACCTGGAAGAAGCCTTGTGCCGACCATCAGGCCCCACCTTGAAGAAGCCTTGTGCCGACCATCAGGCCCCACCTGGAAGAAGCCTTGTGCCGACCATCAGGCCCCACCTGAAGAAGCCTTGTGCCGACCATCAGGCCCCACCTGGAAGAAGCCTTGTGCCGACCATCAGGCCCCACCTGGAAGAAGCCTTGTGCCGACCATCAGGCCCCACCTGGAAGAAGCCTTGTGCCGACCATCAGGCCCCACCTGGAAGAAGCCTTGTGCCGACCATCAGGCCCCACCTGGAAGAAGCCTTGTGACCATCAGGCCCCACCTGGAAGAAGCCTTGTGCCGACCATCAGGCCCCACCGGGAAGAAGCCTTGTGCCGACCATCAGGCCCCACCTGGAAGAAGCCTTGTGCCGACCATCAGGCCCCACCTGGAAGAAGCCTTGTGCCGACCATCAGGCCCCACCTGGAAGAAGCCTTCAGCCGACCATCAGGCACCACCTGGAAGAAGCCTTGTGCCGACCATCAGGCCCCACCTGGAAGAAGCCTTGTGCCGACCATCAGGCCCCACCTGGAAGAAGCCTTGTGCCGACCATCAGGCCCCATCTGGGAGAAGCCTTGTGCCGACCATCAGGCCCCACCTGGAAGAAGCCTTGTGCCGACCATCAGGCCCCACCTGGAAGAAGCCTTGTGCCGACCATCAGGCCCCACCGGGAAGAAGCCTACCGGCGCTATAGGCCGCGACGCGAAAAAAAAAAAAAATTATAATAATAACAATACTACTGCTACTACTACTACTATTACTATTACTACTATAAAAAAAATAAAAAAAAAAATAATAATAATAATAATAATAATAATAATAATAATAATAATAATAAAAGAAATAATATACATAATAATAATAAAAGAATAATAATAATAATAATGCTTTCTTCCTTTAATATGTAGATATAATAATATTAATAATAATAATAATAAAATAAATAATAAACATAATATATATATATATATATATATATATATATATATATATATATATATATATATATATATATATATATATATATATATATATATATATATATATATATATATATATATATATATATATATATATATATATATATATATATATATATATATATATATATATATATATATATATATATATATATATATATATATATATATATATATATATATATATATATATATATATATATATATATATATATATATATATATATATCTGAGCTGGATCCGCCACTGGCACTATTTGACGCCTCACTGAGAGAGTCGATGTGGGAACGGACCAAAAATGATAGTGACGGCACGCATAGAGAACGAAGGAAAGATTAAATTTATATTATAAGAGGAAGACAGGGCCACAAACTGAAGTCACGTATGTACTAACAAACGTGTCTCTCTCTCTCGAAAATCAACAAAAATGCAATCAAATTCAGTGGCGGCACTTAATAAAGGAAGTAAAATGCTCAGAACGGCAATCAATGTGAAGTGTTTCAAAAGAAGGAACAATAAAGCGTTGGAAGCGACGAAGGCGGTGCAGTGAAGGGACGCGAAGCCAAATGGGAAACACAAGGCTCATTTCCGCTGCTAACGGTAAAAAAAAAACGTCCCTAGATTCTTCGTTTTTGTGTGTGTGTTTTAACATACCGTGCCGATATTACCTTGACTCTGTGCGTGTTTGTGTGATTCTGTGTGTGTGTGTGTGTGTGTGTGTGTGTGTGTGTGTGTGTGTCATGGGAGTATCAATGTGCGTATTACTAATTTTAACACATCTCTTCTCACATAACTTAGCACAGCTCGGTTTCATATTTACATTTAACAGTATATTGTCAGTCCCTAGTCATAGGATATTTAATCAGTCCAATACTAGTACAGGACTTCTATGAGAGCATTTCCGGTCACCTGAATGCATGCATGAAGGTGTTGTGGGTGGTTGATGTTCTCGTCTGGCATAATGGGCACCTCAGTCTTGTGTTTGGCTCGTTATGTCACTGTCTGCCTCATTATAGTTAAGAGTTCTTCAAAGTAATAAGAACCTTTAATGGAGATAAGTAAGTGCTGGATACAGGTGTAACCCCATTGTAGACAGTGCAGGGTCTAGAGGGTAATGCACACACAACTGGGTCATATCAAGACGAGTTTGAATCCTATTGGTCTCGTCTATCTACCTGATAATAGTTTTCTCGTTGTCGTTGGATCTGTGGAGACAATCATTCTCACCACCCACCGTTTGCCTCTCTCTCTGGCGCGGAAGACACAGTTGGCTAGAATAAGTAACCCAGGAGTCCTTCCTAGTAGTGTAAGAAGGAGGCAGTGACAGGACTAAAATTTTGGAGACAGTGATAAGACTAAATAATCTGCGCAAGAAACACGTCGAAAAAATTTATACGTCGAAAATGCGCGGCCAGCCGGGCAGCCAGCCAGCCAGCCGCCGGGGGGACCTACCCACCACCCAACCGGGTAGTGGTCACAGCTACCCGAAGTGACCATCCCCCTCCCCATACCCCACCTTTCCGGCGTGTCCACGCCACCATGTCTCCCCCTACCCCCTCTATACCCACCCCTTTCGCGAGCGTCAGCTTGTTGGGCGGAGGCCTGTGGCTACCATCGTACCGGGGCGTCACCCTCCTGCCGGGGGATCGGTTAGGGGCGTCCTTTCGCACCGTGCCGGGGCGTCACCTCCTGCCGGGGATCGGTTAGGGCGTCCTTTCGCACCGTGCCGGGCGTCACCCACCTGCCGGGGATCGGTTAGGGCGTCCTTTGCACCGTGCCGGGGCGTCACCTCCTGCCGGGGGATCGGTTAGGGCGTCCTTCGCACCGTGCCGGGCGTCACCCACCTGCCGGGGATCGGTTAGGGGCGTCCTTTTGCACCGTGCCGGGGCGTCACCCTCCTGCCGGGGGATCGGTTAGGGGCGTCCTTTAGCACCGTGCCGGGGCGTCACCCACCTTACGTGGGATCGGTTAGGCGTCCTTTCGCACCGTGCCGGGCGTCACCCTCCTGCCGGGGATCGGCATGGGCGTCCTTTCGCACCGTGCCGGGCGTCACCTCCTGCCGGGGATCGGCAAGGGCGTCCTTTGCACCGTGCCGGGGCCTCACCCTCCTGCCGAGAATCGGTTAGGGCGTCCTTTCGCACCGTGCCGGGGCGTCACCCTCCTGCCGGGGGATCGGTTAGGGGCGTCCTTTCGCACCGTGCCGGGGCGTCACCCTCCTGCCGGGGGATCGGTTAGGGGCGTCCTTTCGCACCGTGCCGGGGCGTCACCCTCCTGCCGGGGGATCGGTTAGGGGCGTCCTTTTGCACCGTGCCGGGGCGTCACCCTCCTGCCGGGGGATCGGTTAGGGGCGTCCTTTCGCACCGTGCCGGGGCGTCACCCACCTGCCGGGGGATCGGCAAGGGGCGTCCTTTCGCACCGTGCCGGGGCGTCACCCTCCTGCCGGGGGATCGGCAAGGGGCGTCCTTTTGCACCGTGCCGGGGCGTCACCCTCCTGCCGGGGATCGGCAGGCGTCCTTTGCACCGTGCCGGGGCGTCACCCTCCTGCCGGGGATCGGTTAGGCGTCCTTTCGCACCGTGCCGGGCGTCACCCACCTGCCGGGGATCGGCAAGGGCGTCCTTTGCACCGTGCCGGGCGTCACCCTCCTGCCGGGGATCGGTTAGGGCGTCCTTTGCACCGTGCCGGGGCGTCACCTCCTGCCGGGGGATCGGTTAGGGCGTCCTTTCGCACCGTGCCGGGGCGTCACCTCCTGCCGGGGATCGGCAGGCGTCCTTTCGCACCGTGCCGGGCGTCACCCACCTGCCGGGGGATCGGCAAGGGCGTCCTTTGCACCGTGCCGGGGCGTCACCTCCTGCCGGGGATCGGTTAGGGGCGTCCTTTCGCACCGTGCCGGGCGTCACCCACCTGCCGGGGATCGGTTAGGGCGTCCTTCGCACCGTGCCGGGCGTCAGATCAGCGTCCTTTCGCACCGTGCCGGGGCGTCACCCTCCTGCCAGGGATCGGTTAGGGGCGCCCTTTTCGCACCGTGCCGGGCGTCACCCACCTGCCGGGGATCGGCAAGGGCGTCCTTTCGCACCGTGCCGGGGCGTCACCCTCCTGCCGGGGATCGGCAAGGCGTCCTTTTGCACCGTGCCGGGCGTCACCTCCTGCCGGGGATCGGCAAGGCGTCCTTTGCACCGTGCAGCTTGGTCCCCACACCTTTCCGGCGTGCCCACGCCACCATTTCTCCACCCCCCCTCTCTATACCCACCCCTTGCGAGCGTCAGCTTGTTGGGCGGCACCCTGTGGCTATCATTTCCCCCTCCCTCCACTCAGGGAAATTTTATTGAAGAAAAGTTGCTCATTTTATCACGAATGAGTCTGTGAAAAGTATAGTTTATAAACTTATAAGGAGAGAAAGAGAGAGGGGCGAGAACGGGGGAAAAAAAAAAGTAGGACAGCGGAAGCAAGCCCTCGGCTTGGTGACCGACTTATTTATTGCCTCCGAGCAGCGACCACCACGCCAAGCCGTCCCTTGCTCCTTTTCAGTTCATCTGCGACAATCGAAGCGAAAGGGAGACACGTGCGTGAGTAAAGTGGTGTATATACGTAACCGTTTCGTCTATGAAAAAAAGGGCGTGGGGAACGTGCGCTATCGGTGTGATTTAAGTGGCGTATACACGCCTCCGATTTCCCATGCGCGTATTTTATATATGAAAATTGGACGACAGTCAGTCAAACCGACCAAAAGGGTGTGCTACGCGCCGAGCGTCGCCCTCCTGCCGGGATCGGTTAAGGGCGCCCTTCGCTCCGTGCTGGGGAGCCACCACTATCTTTCACGCCACGCCGGGGCGTGGCTCCCTCCTGCGACCATTGACGCCCCCCGGTGAAACACGGGTGTGTGCTTGGGCTGGAAAACTGGCGTGAGCGCTGCTTAGCCCACTACCCCCAATCCCTCGCGAACGGCGGCTGCGGAGGTTTGAAAGGGTGTGGGAGACGTCCGTGTGATTTGTGCATATTTTATATACATGAGCTTGAAAAAATCCGCGTGATTTTTGTACATTTTATATAAATTAACTAAAAAAAAAAAAAAATGGAAGATACCGGCGATAGTAAGGACAATTGTTTGAGTTTCAAAAAAGAGATAAATGAGGAGATAGATAAACTCATGGACATTATTAACAGCAGTGGCGAAGGAGAGGAGGATATGGACGGTAATTGTTTGAGTTTCGATGAAGAGATAGATAAACTCATGAACATTATTATCAACAGTGGCGAAGGAGAGGACGATATGGACGGTAATTGTTTGAGTTTCGATGAAGAGATAGATAAACTCATGGACATTATTATCAACAGTGGCGAAGGAGAGGAGGATATGGACGGTAATTGTTTGAGTTTCGATGAAGAGATAGATAAACTCATGGACATTATTATCAACAGTGGCGAGGAGGAGGATATGGACGGTAATTGTTTGAGTTTCGATGAAGAGATAGATAAACTCATGGACATTATTATCAACAGTGGCGAGGAGGAGGATATGGACGGTAATTGTTTGAGTTTCGATGAAGAGATAGATAAACTCATGGACATTATTATCAACAGTGGCGAAGGAGAGGAGGATATGGACGGTAATTGTTTGAGTTTCGATGAAGAGATAGATAAACTCATGGACATTATTATCAACAGTGGCGAGGAGGAGGAGGAGGAGGAGGAGGACAGGGAGGAGGAGGACAGGGAGGAGGAGGAGGAGGACGGAGAGGAGGAGGAGGAGGAGGAGGAGGAGGAGGAGGAGGACGGAGAGGAGGAGGAGGAGGAGGAGGAGGAGGAGGAGGAGGACGGAGAGGAGGAGGAGGAGGAGGAGGAGGAGGAGGAGGAGGAGGAGGAGGAGGAGGACGGAGAGGAGGAGGAGGAGGAGGAGGAGGACGGAGAGGAGGAGGAGGAGGAGGAGGAGGAGGAGGAGGAGGAGGAGGAGGAGATGGATGATGATGTTTGCTTGAGTTTCGATGAAAAGAGAAAGGAGCTAGATAAATTCGCAGACATTACTATCAGCAGCGGCGGAGAATGGCACGAAGAGGAGGAGGAAGAGGAGGAGGAGGACGACGGAGAGGAGGAGGAAGAGGAGGAGGAGGAGGAGGAGGAGGACGACGGAGAGGAGGAGGAAGAGGAGGAGGAGGAGGAGGAGGAGGACGAGGACGGAGAGGAGGAGGAGGAGGAGGAGGAGGAGGAGGTGGGGGAGGAAGAGGGCGAAGATTGTAGCGACAATGCTATTAATGATGATGATGATGATGATGATGATGACAGGGGGTTTGCCGCGCATACCCCTGTCAGAGAAAGGGCGGAGGGGGAAAAGAGGGTGGAGGCTGACGCCCAGCAACGTGGGAGTGGAGACGCCCGTCCAGCTGCAAGTAAAGATGAGGTCAGCCAACAACGCGGGGGTGGAAGTGGGTGTCCCGCTGCCAGCGAGGAGGAGGAGGAGGAGGAGGAGGAAGGGAGCGTTGGTGACAGCAATATTGATAGTGACACACCACCCGCTGATGAAGATAATGTTGAGAGACAGCGCGCAGATGTCATCAGAAGGGAATACGCCTTTGAGGGCGATTTACTTTATTTAGAGTTTAGTATACCTCCAGATGACGCTAGCGATCCACTGAGCTTTCTTAGAAACAACAGAGTAGAATTTATTCAAATACTACGTGATGAGATAGAAGCCATGGATCATCCTCCCCCCAAGTCAGGGCGTATGCTGAAATGCGAATCCAACTTGTGAGATTGGGCGAGGAAGAGGATATTAGTCCGTTTTATATGTTTTTTCCATCAGAGCTCATTACCCAAGGCGAGGTACCGCGTTTTGTAGAAAACGTAGTTCAGTACATGGCGGAACGCTTGGAAAGACATTTGAATGAAGTAGAAGGCTCAGGTTTCATGATACTGGAAATTGACATGTTTAAAGTAATCTTAGGTAGAACAGGTCATCGAGCGGCGATAGGCATACGCGTCAATAAACCATTGGGCTTCCGGGGAGCTCGCACCATTGTTAACCCTTCGGGCGAGGAAGGCTACTGTCTTGTGCAATGTCTCGCGGCTCACGCTCTTCTGGAAAAAGATCCTAAAATTCAGGACCTTCCTCGCAAAACAAAACACTGAGACAATGCAAGAAATTAGTGACTGTGCCAGATATAGATTTCCCTCTAGCGTGGGAAGATATTGCGCTAATCGAGCGGATGAATAAGCTCTCCATTTATGTGTACGCAGTAGCCCCCATTGATGATGATGATGATGATGATGATGATGAGGATGAGGAGGAGGAGGAGGAGGAGGGGCGCCAAAGAAAGCGTCGGAAGAGCGGAAATAGTTGGAGTGGGACTAGGCACGAGATTTATGTAACCCGGAAAGGTGCAGCTAGTGGGACATATGTTGCTTTATTATTACTGGATGGGCAACATTTTGCCCTCATAAAAAATTTCGCAAAATTCATGCCAGCATTGATGAGAGGTCATAAACGGCGCTTAAAAGGCCAGACGCTGAATCAGTACTCTAGATATTGCAAAACTGCTTGACTGGATATTTTAACAAAGCCGACCTTGAGGAACATGAAGTCAGTTGTCAGATTCAGCAGAAACTTGTATTCCTGCCTCAAATTCAGTGCTGCAATTCATTGACAGCGGTAAAACATATCCACCATCACACACTGCCTTT
>NW_026110927.1:10000-27500 GCF_024679095.1 Eriocheir sinensis | reverse complement strand
CTCCCCCATACCCCCACCTTTCCGGCGTGCCCACGCCACCATGTCTCCCCCTACCCCCTCTATACCCACCCCTTTCGCGAGCGTCAGCTTGTTGGGCGGAGGCCTGTGGCTACCACCGTGCCGGGGCGTCACCCTCCTGCCGGGGGATCGGTTAGGGGCGTCCTTTCGCACCGTGCCGGGGCGTCACCCTCCTGCCGGGGGATTGGTTAGGGGCGTCCTTTCGCACCGTACCGGGGCGTCACCGTCCTGCCGGGGGATCGGTTAGGGGCGTCCTTTCGCACCGTACCGGGGCGTCACCCTCCTGCCGGGGGATCGGTTAGGGGCGTCCTTTTGCACCGTGCCGGGGCGTCACCCTCCTGCCGGGGGATCGGTTAGGCGCGTCCTTTCGCACCGTGCCGGGCGTCACCTCCTGCCGGGGATCGGTTAGGGCGTCCTTTGCACCGTGCCGGGCGTCACCTCCTGCCGGGGGATCGGTTAGGGCGTCCTTTGCACCGTGCCGGGCGTCACCCTCCTGCCGGGGATCGGTTAGGGGCGTCCTTTGCACCGTGCCGGGCGTCACCCTCCTGCCGGGGGATCGGTTAGGGGCGTCCTTTCGCCCCAGTGCCGGGGGATCGGTTAGGGGCGTCCTTTTGCACCGTGCCGGGGCGTCACCCTCCTGCCGGGGGATCGGTTAGGGGCGTCCTTTCGCACCGTGCCGGGGCGTCACCCACCTGCCGGGTGGACTCAAGGCCTGAGTTTTGGAGCACGACGTGCGTGTTTGGGCGGGAAAAAACTGGTGTGCATGCAGCTTGGTCCCCCACACCTTTCCGGCGTGCCCACGCCACCATGTCTCCCCCTACCCCCTCTATACCCACCCCTTACGCGAGCGTCGGCTTGTTGGGCGGAGGCCTGTGGCTACCATTCCCCCCCCCCTCCCTCCACCCAGGGAAATTTATTGAAGAAAAGTTGCTCATTTTATCACGAATGAGTCTGTGAAAAGTATAGTTTATAAACTTATAAGGAGAGAAAGAGAGAGGGGCGAGAACGGGGGGAAAAAAAAAAGTAGGACACCGGAAGCAAGCCCTCGGCTTGGTGACCGACTTATTTATTGCCTGAGCGACCACCACGCTTAAGCCGTCCCTTGCTCCTTTTCGTTCATCTGCGACAATCGAAGCGAGGACGACACGTGAGTAAAGTGGTGTATATGTAACCGTTTCGTCTATGAAAAAGGGCGTGGGGAACGTGCGCTATCGGTGTGATTTATGGCGTATACACGCCCGATTTCCCATGCGCGTATTTTATATATGAAAATTGGACGACAGTCAGTCAAACCGACCAAAAGGGTGTGCTACGCGCCGAGCGTCGCCCTCCTGCCGGGATCGGTTAAGGGCGCCCTTCGCTCCGTGCTGGGGAGCCACCACTATCTTTCACGCCACACCGGGGCGTGGCTCCCTCCTGCGACCATTGACGCCCCCCGGTGAAACACGGGTGTGTGCTTGGGCGGGAAAACTGGCGTGAGCGCTGCTTACCCCCCTACCCCCAATCCCTCGCGAACGGCGGCTGCGGAGGTTTGAAAGGGTGTGGGAGACGTCCGTGTGATTTGTGCATATTTTATATACATGAGCTTGAAAAAATCCGCGTGATTTTTGTACATTTTATATAAATGAACTAAAAAAAAAAAAAAATGGAAGATACCGGCGATAGTAAGAACAATTGTTTGAGTTTCAAAAAAGAGATAAATGAGGAGATAGATAAACTCATGGACATTATTAACAGCAGTGGCGAAGGAGAGGACGATATGGACGGTAATTGTTTGAGTTTCGATGAAGAGATAGATAAACTCATGAACATTATTATCAACAGTGGCGAGGAGGAGGATATGGACGGTAATTGTTTGAGTTTCGATGAAGAGATAGATAAACTCATGAACATTATTATCAACAGTGGCGAGGAGGAGGATATGGACGGTAATTGTTTGAGTTTCGATGAAGAGATAGATAAACTCATGGACATTATTATCAACAGTGGCGAAGGAGGACGATATGGACGGTAATTGTTTGAGTTTCGATGAAGAGATAGATAAACTCATGGACATGATTATCAACAGTGGCGAGGTGGAGGAGAGGAGGAGGAGGAGGAGGAGATAGAGGACAGGACAGGAGGAGGAACAGGGAGGAGGAGGAGGATATGGACAGGGAGGAGGAGGAGGAGATAGAGGAGGACGGAGAGACAGGAGGAGGAGGACAGTGGAGGAGGAGGAGGAGGACAGGGAGGAGGAGGAGGAGGAGGAGAGGGAGGAGGAGGAGGGGAGGAGGAGGAGACAGGAGGGAGGAGGAGGAGGAGGAGGAGGACGGAGAGGAGGACGGGGAGGAGGAGGAGGACAGGGAGGAGGAGGAGGAGAGGAGGGAGGAGAAGGAGGAGGAGGAGGAGGAGGAGGACAGGGAGGAGGAGGAGGACAGGGAGGAGGAGGAGGAGGGAGGAGGGAGGGAGGAGGAGGAGGAGGGAGGAGGAGGGAGGAGGAGGAGGAGGAGGAGGAGGACAGGGGAGGGAGGAGGAGGGGAGGAGGAGGAGGAGGGAGGGAGGAGGAGGAGGAGGAGGAGGAGGAGGGAGAATAGGAGGAGGAGGAGGAGGAGGAGGAGGGAGGAGGGAGGAGGAGGAGGAGGAGGGAGGAGGGAGGAGGAGGGAGGAGGAGGAGGGAGGAGGGAGGAGGAGGAGGAGGGAGGAGGAGAAGGAGGAGGAGGGAGGAGGAGGAGGTAGTGGGAGGGAGGAGGAGGAGGAGGAGGAGGAGGAGGAGGAGGGAGGAGGAGGAGGAGGACAGGAGGAGGAGGAGGGAGAGGAGGAGGAGGGAGGACAGGGAGGAGGAGGAGGAGGAGGGAGGGAGGAGGAGGAGGAGGAGGAGAAGAGGAGGAGTAGGAGGAGGAGGGAGGAGGGAGGAGGGAGGAGGAGGGAGGAGAGGAGGAGGAGGAGGACAGGGGAGGAGGAGGAGGAGGAGGAGGAGGAGGGAGGAGGAGGGAGGAGGGGGAGGAGGGGGAGGAGGAGGAGGAGGAGGAAGAGGAGGGAGGAGGAGGAGGAGGAGGAGGAGGAGGAGGACAAGGGGGGAGGAGGAGGAGGAGGAGGAGGAGGAGGAGGAGGAGGACAGGGAGGAGGAGGAGGAGGAGGAGGAGGAGGAGGAGGAGGAGGAGGAGGAGGCGGGAGGAGGGAGGAGGAGGAGGAGGAGGAGGAGGAGGAGGAGGACAAGGAGGAGGGAGGAGGAGGGAGGAGGAGGAGGAGGACAGGAGGAGGAGGAGGAGGAGGAGGAGGAGGGAGGAGGAGGAGGAGGAGGAGGAGGAGGAGGAGGAGGAGGGAGGGAGGAGGAGGGAGGAGGACAGGGAGGAGGAGGAGGAGGAGGAGGAGGAGGAGGAGGAGGAGGAGGAGGAGGAGGAGGAGGAGGAGGAGGAGGAGGAGGAGGAGGAGGAGGAGGAGGAGGAGGAGGAGGAGGAGGAGGAGGAGGAGGAGGAGGAGGAGGAGGAGGAGGAGGAGGAGGAGGAGGAGGAGGAGGAGGAGGATGAGTAGGAGGAGGAGGAGGAGGAGGAGGAGGAGGAGGAGGAGGAGGAGGAGGAGGAGGAGGAGGAGGAGGAGGAGGAGGAGGAGGAGGAGGAGGAGATGGATGATGATGTTTGCTTGAGTTTCGATGAAAAGAGAAAGGAGCTAGATAAATTCGCAGACATTACTATCAGCAGCGGCGGAGAATGGCACGAAGAGGAGGAGGAAGAGGAGGAGGAGGACGACGGAGAGGAGGAGGAAGAGGAGGAGGAGGAGGAGGAGGAGGACGAGGACGGAGAGGAGGAGGAGGAGGAGGAGGAGGTGGGGGAGGAAGAGGGCGAAGATTGTAGCGACAATGCTATTAATGATGATGATGATGATGATGATGATGATGACAGGGGGTTTGCCGCGCATACCCCTGTCAGAGAAAGGGCGGAGGGGGAAAAGAGGGTGGAGGCTGACGCCCAGCAACGTGGGAGTGGAGACGCCCGTCCAGCTGCAAGCAAAGATGAGGTCAGCCAACAACGCGGGGGTGGAAGTGGGTGTCCCGCTGCCAGCGAGGAGGAGGAGGAGGAGGAGGAGGAGGAAGGGAGCGTTGGTGACAGCAATATTGATAGTGACACACCACCCGCTGATGAAGATAATGTTGAGAGACAGCGCGCAGAAGTCATCAGAAGGGAATACGCCTTTGAGGGCGATTTACTTTATTTAGAGTTTAGTATACCTCCAGATGACGCTAGCGATCCACAGAGCTTTCTTAGAAACAACAGAGTAGAATTTATTCAAATACTACGTGATGAGATAGAAGCCATGGATCATCCTCCCCCCAAGTCAGGGCGTATGCTGAAATGCGAATCCAACTTGTGAGATTGGGCGAGGAAGAGGATATTAGTCCGTTTTATATGTTTTTTCCATCAGAGCTCATTACCCAAGGCGAGGTACCGCGTTTTGTAGAAAACGTAGTTCAGTACATGGCGGAATGATCATACCAGACCTGGTCCAAACTATCTTGGTGCATTATGTAGAAGATGCAATACATTATGTGTCAGTAACCGCTGTCAACTTCCTACATTTGCCTTTCACATGACTTATGATATGAGCCTGATACTGAAAGAAGCCGACCGACTGAGTTTCCATAGGAAGAAAACTAACGTAATCACTAAAGCGGGCTTACGTTTTTTGAGGGTAGATGTGGACAATATAAAGTTTCTCGACGCGCGAGCCTTTCTTGAAGGCAGTCTGGCCCATCTCGGCGCTGAATATATTGCCTCGGGGGAATCCCTACCTGTCACTCGAGCGCTCATAAATCATTTCCCCGCACCTGCGCGTGAGCTCCTCCTCTCAGGAAAGCAATGTTTTCCTTACGAGTTCGTCACTGATTTTGACTCTTTTCTCTTCTTCTTTTATTACAACCTTCTTCTTTTTCTTCCTTCCCTTTCTTCCTCCTTCCCTCCGTCTTCTTATCTTCACTTTCTTCCTTCTCTACTTATTTCTTTCTTCCTCTTATTTCCCTCCTCCTTTTTCTTTTTCTTCTATTTCAGTTTCAGTTTTTCTTCTCCTTTTTTCAGTCTTCTTAAGCCTCATTATCTTCCTCCTCCTCTATTTCATCTTCTCACTCTTTCCTTCCAAGGCCAGAATATGAGAGAAGGTTAGATATTCTTTAAGCCCTTACCTTTTCATCTTCATTCTTCTCTTTTCACCTCCATCCTTCTCCTTTCTCCTCTTCTTTCCGTTCTCCTTCTGTGCCACACATTTTCAACTTCTTATTTCTCTTCTTTTTCTTCAAGACGTCCTTCTCTTTTTCTTTTATTCACGATCCTCCTCCTCTTCCTCTCCTCGATTTCATCTTACCTTCCAATAACGAAATTAGGAAAAGTTGGATACGAGCGTCGTTTTTTTTTTATTCACCATCCTCCTCTTCTTCCTCTCCTCAATTTCATCTTACCTTCCAATAACGAAATTAGGAAAAGTTAGATACGCGCGTCGTTTATTTTTTTTTTTTACCTCTTCTCCCTTTTCACATTTTCAACCTACAACATAAGACGAGGGACGTTAAAAAGCCTCGGTCAGCGCGTGTCGCCTCCAGAACACAACTTTTATTGAGTATTGAAAGAAATTGTGATGGAGTAATTTCGATGCTACCCTGGACACTCTCTCTCTCTCTCTCTCTCTCTTTCTCTCTCTCTCTCTCTCTCTCCCCCCCCCCCGGCACCACCACACTGCACTCCATCCCAGGCAACCCCTCCCATCACCCCTACCCAGGGGGGCATGGAGTCTCGCGGTTTGAAGCCACTAAACTGTCAGTCGGCCATATTGATCAAACCGGAGAGGAGTGGCCTCATGGATGTACCTCCATGAGCGGCCGGCCAGACCAAGTGTCCGCGTGTGACATTTCATGAGGGTTCGTGTGGCAGACTGGCAGTACATGCTTGCCGCTTACAAATTTCTAATTTGTATTTGTAAAGGAGACCGCACATTTTGGTGAAGAATTGTCCTCACCGCATTTCTTGGTGATCATGAATACATTACCGCGCTTCTTGGATATCATGTACAGTAATTTCTTACCTGTTACAGTATATTTACACTAATAAATTACGAAGCTGATTCACAGACTGTGTGAGGTACAAGAATGGGAGTAATTTTGTCCAGTGTAGCACAAGCAGCAGTCACTCCACGAATGCGGTACTCTAAGGGCAAGCGCCCTCCATGTTAGGCGCGCTCCACCCTCTTATTTGTACCTCACGGCTTGAACAATATGGCGGCCGATTTGACAGCTGAGACCACGAAAACTGGCTTCACTCACCAGTACAGCACGCTCGGGGCTGTGGGCCTCTCCACCCTTAATACCCCCATGCCCCTACCTTTCCCAGAGACAAGTCTGACCCCCGTTTTCCTACCCCCTTCGGTGTCGGTACTTGTTGTCGGTAGTGAAATTTACTTAAATGTACTTCTAAAATGTAAATTTTCAGCCTGACGGCTGCCGATCTTGAATAAACCGTATATTATTATTTATATTATTATTATTATTATTATTATTATTATTATTATTATTATTATTATTATTATTATTATTATTATTATTATTGATATTATAGAGTAATTGTCAGGGTAACTGGTCGATACTTTCCTGGGTGAGACTTGTCCCCCTGTTTGAAAATTGGATTGCGTCGTGCAAGAAGGGCCGTGCGTGTGACAGGTGACTCCCAGGTAATTAGACTTATTTCAGGTGACCCGGTGGTAATTAGCTGACCTGTCTGTTCGGCGACGCGTGTTTGCTGGCATCGGCGACGTGGCTGTGACACTGATTGTAAAGAAGCTAATGGTGAGATAGGAGGGTCACAGGCTGATTGTTATGATGATTGTGGGTGTGGGAAGAGGGTGAAGATGGTACTGATAATGAGACTGCATAAGAGAAGCGTAATTGTGATGGGGAAGGTGATTGTAATAAAGCTAATGGGTGCGATGGGTGGGGTGGGGTGAGGGAGTCACGTGCTGATTGTTATGATGATTGTGGTGGTGAGAGATTCGTTATGAGTGTATATAGGTGAATTATGATAGTGGTAAGGAGACTACGGAAGGGTGATTGTAATGGTGAATGTGTGATTATTATGGTGATAGAAAAGGTCCAGGATTAGAGGTAGTAATGGTACGTGTAGTGATTGGAAGGACGATCGTGGAGGGGAGGAACCGAGTCGAAGAAGGTGACTGTACTGGATATAATGATTGTACAGTGAATAAATAGGAATGATGATGATGATGAAAGAGGAGGAGCGAAGTACGGTGACCGTCAGGATTATAATAGAGGTGAAGGGACAGAGTGATGATGATAATAGGGACACTAATGACGATGAGGAAAAGGGATAGTGAACGTAATGAGTCAGTGAGGGAGAAGTAGAGGCGTCAGTGACCAGACGAGGGATGGTGATATTAACAGACAGAGACAAGGCTGATGATAATGATGAGTCTATGCCTCTGTCCTCCGGGCTAGCGTCTGCATGGTGTCTGCTGCACGGTTGTTGTTGAATAAAACTCTCCCTTGTCTCCGGTACGCGTGTATATTTCCCGACTAAAGTGAGTTTTAAACAATTTCTCGCCCCAATTATTTTATTCTCCTCCTCCCTGAAAACAAGTCAATTCTGCTCTTAGAATTAAGCGGGAGGTAAATCATTTAAAAGCCAAGAAAGGGGAACAAAAGATTTTTATTTGTACGTTTTCACTCGTGTTCATTGTGCTATGTAGCGTTTTTCAGCCTCTACCGTAGCGCAAGAGTAGCTAATAAAAATAAGCGGCTAAAAAGAGTAGAAAACTTTAACACCAAGAGAAAAACAACAACAACAGCGGACAATACACTGAAGCCGGGACAGAGACAAAGGCTCCAGGACGCGGCCGGAAAAACAAAATCGTGAAAGAAAAATTACCCCAGATCAACTTTGCAAACTTTGGAGGCTCTGTGATAGTCGTCTGGAGGAGTTAGCGTCGTTGTGGGGCGGGAAGTGGAAGGCGGCATGCTGCTCCCCGCCCTGCAGCCTCCTGGTGGGGGGGTGCTGGGGGGGATGAGGAGGGTTTTGACCGTGACCTGACCTCCACGTAGAGGAATACTGTAGAAACGAGTACGTTATCGACTCGTTTTATAGTTATTTTTGCCATTTTTGCTTTCCTTTATAAGCTATGTCTTTTTCTACCTTCCCAAATATATAAACAGACAGGAAATTTAAAGCCTGACTCACACCCACACACACCCACACACCCACACACACACCCACACACCCACCCACACACACACACACACACACACACACACACACACACACACTTGACTTGAAAAAGGCTTTCAACAAAGTTCCCAAGTTACTCTCATCTTTTATGGGAGCGGCGAGTAGCGGGCTTTTTTTTATTCTTTTTGTTGCATTTGAGCCGTGTCCTTTGATGTAAAAAATAAAAAAAAGACATGGAAGCTGGAAAATACAGGAGGCTTGAAAGGGAAAATGAAAAATTGGATGGAAAGTTATTTTAAGGGAAGATAAATGAGAACAGTGGTAAAGGACATGAAGTCGGAATGGCGAAATGCAGATTGTTTGGGGTAGTGGCGGCTTCAGAGGAGGCGAGAGGTGTTGAGAGTGTGTGGCAAGGTGCGGGGCTAGGCTAACCCTGCAGCCGCCACTACCCTATCGGCCAGTTTTACGTGGAAATACAATAGATGCGATCGCCGCCATTGGTAACGATCAAAACAAACAAAATGACTGTGAAAGCGGCCCTAACAGAAGTAAGAAACACCAGCAACACACGAGGACACGGTAAGAAATTGAGAAGAGGAAGATGTCTGAGGGACAAAAAAATATAGCTTCCCACAGAGAAGCATAAAAGTTTGGAACAGACTAAGTGAGGCTGTAGTATCGGCGAAAAGTGTGCACGACTTTAAGGAAAAACTGGACAAGTACGGATATGGAGACGGGACCACACGAGCGTAAGCCCAGGCCCTGTAAAACTACAACTAGGTAAATACAACTAGGTACGTAAACACACACACACACACACACACACACACTTCCCTCCCTTCCATTTCTCCTCTCAGTTCCCCTCACTACTTTGCTCTCCTTTCCTTTCTCTCCCTTTCCTTTCCTCAACTCCCTTCCGATTCCCTCCCCCATTTCCTTTCCTCCTCAGCCATTCCCTCCCATCCCCTTACCCTGCCGTTCACATCCCTTCGTTCCTCTCCCCTCTCTTCCCCTCAATCCCATTCACTTCACTACCTCTCCCTCCTCTCCCCTCTAGCCGACCATTTTCTTCCATTCCATTCCTTCCCCTCCCGTCACCTCCCCGTTTGCCGTCCACATCCCTTCGTTCCTCTCCCCTCTCTTCCCCTCATTCCAATCCATTCCACTACCTCTCCCTCTAGCCCTCTCTTTCCCACCATTCTCTTCCCCTCCATTCCCTCCCCTTCTACCCTACCCCCTCCGCATACACACCACTATTCAGTGGTGGATCCAGGGGGGGGGGAGGGGGGACGCCCCCCCCCTTAGGACCTAAATTGCGCTCTTTCAAAGATTCACTGAGATCTGTGGGGGTATCATTCCTGTGAACACTACTACTAGCCTACTAATTAAAATTAATTAATTATAATTAATTCATGGGGAGGCGGTGGCTGAGTCGACAGAGTAACAGCACCTCGTTCAGGAGGACGCGAGTTCAATCCCCGCCCGGTGCCACCAAGCTGGGATTTTTCAGCCGCCGCCGAGTGACTTAAAACTACCCACATGCTGTCCAGAAGACCACCTATCAACCCGGACTCTAGATTCTAGGATTAAAGATGAGCTCCGGGAGGGCAGCATGAGCCAATGCAAGATGGCGCCACTATAAACACTCGCCTACGCCAGAACGGGCTGGGCCGACCATCAGGCCCCACCTGGAAGAAGCCTTCTGCCGACCATCAGGCCCCACCTGGAAGAAGCCTTGTGCCGACCATCAGGCCCCACCTGGAAGAAGCCTTGTGCCGACCATCAGGCCCCACCGGGAAGAAGCCTTGTGCCGACCATCAGGCCCCACCTGGAAGAAGCCTTGTGCCGACCATCAGGCCCCACCGGGAAGAAGCCTTGTGCCGACCATCAGGCCCCATCTGGAAGAAGCCTTGTGCCGACCATCAGGCCCCACTGGAAGAAGCCTTCTGCCGACCATCAGGCCCCACTGGAAGAAGCCTTGTGCCGACCATCAGGCCCCACCTGGAAGAAGCCTTGTGCCGACCATCAGGCCCCACTGGAAGAAGCCTTGTGCCGACCATAAGGCCCCACCTGGAAGAAGCCTTGTGCAGACCATCAGGCCCCACCTGGAAGAAGCCTTGTGCCGACCATCAGGCCCCACCTGGAAGAAGCCTTGTGCCGACCATCAGGCCCCACCTGGAAGAAGCCTTGTGCCGACCATCAGGCCCCACCTGGAAGAAGCCTTGTGCTGACCATCAGGCCCCACCTGGAAGAAGCCTTGTGCCGACCATCAGGTCCCACCTGGAAGAAGCCTGTGCCGACCATCAGGCCCCACCTGGAAGAAGCCTTGTGCCGACCATCAGGCCCCACCTGGAAGAAGCCTTGTGCCGACCATCAGGCCCCACCTGGAAGAAGCCTTGTGCCGACCATCAGGCCCCACCTGGAAGAAGCCTTGTGCCGACCATCAGGCCCCACCTGGAAGAAGCCTTGTGCCGACCATCAGGCCCCACCTGGAGAAAGCCTTGTGCCGACCATCAGGCCCCACCTGGAAGAAGCCTTGTGCCGACCATCAGGCCCCACCGGGAAGAAGCCTACCGGCGCTATAGGCCGCGACGCGAAAAAAAAAAAATGATAATAATAACAATACTACTGCTACTACTACTACTATTACTATTACTACTATAAAAAAAAATGCTGCTACTACTATTACTACTACTACTACTAATAATAATAATAATAATGATAATAATAATAATAATAATAATAATAATAATAATAATAATAATAATAATAATAATAATAATAATAATAATAAAAGAAATAATAAACATGCAAAATAAATAAAAGAAATTGCGAACATTATCGTATTTTGCTTTCTTCCTTTAGTATGTAGATATAACTGATATTACCTTTAATTGCAATGCTAGCAAATATGTGAATATTAAACACGACAGAGCCATATATATATATATATATATATATATATATATGTATATATATATATATATATATATATATATATATATATATATATATATATATATATATATATCTGGAGCTGGATCCGCCACTGGCACTATTTGATGCCTCACTGAGAGAGTCGATGGGAACGGACCAAAAAATGATAGTGACGGCACGGGCATAGAGAACGAAGGAAAGATTAAATTTATATTATAAGAGGAAGACAGGGCCACAAACTGAAGTCACGTATGTACTAACAAACGTGTCTCTCTCTCTCTCTCTCTCTCTCTCTCTCTCTCTCTCTCTCTCTCTCTCTCTCTCTCTCTCTCTCTCTCTCTCTCTCTCCGAAAATCAACAAAAATGCAATCAAATTCAGTGGCGGCACTTAATAAAGGAAGTAAAATGCTCAGAACGGCAATCAATGTGAAGTGTTTCAAAAGAAGGAACAATAAAGCGTTGGAAGCGACGAAGGCGGTGCAGTGAAGGGACGAAGCCAAATGGGAAACACACGGCACATTTCCGCTGCCAACGGTAAAAAAAAAAAAAACGTCCCTAGATTCTTCGTTTTTGTGTGTGTTTTAACATACCGTGCCGATATTACCTTGACTCTGTGCGTGTTTGTGTGATTCTGTGTGTGTGTGTGTGTGTGTGTGTGTGTGTGTGTGTGTGTGTGTGTGTCATGGGAGTATCAATGTGCGTATTACTAATTTTAACACATCTCTTCTCACATAACTTAGCACAGCTCGGTTTCATATTTACATTTAACAGTATATTGTCAGTCCCTAGTCATGGGATATTTAATCAGTCCAATACTAGTACAGGACTTCTATGAGAGCATTTCCGGTCACCTGAATGCATGCATGAAGGTGTTGTGGGTGGTTGATGTTCTCGTCTGGCATAATGGGCACCTCAGTCTTGTGTTTGGCTCGTTATGTCACTGTCTGCCTCATTATAGTTAAGAGTTCTTCAAAGTAATAAGAACCTTTAATGGAGATAAGTAAGTGCTGGATACAGGTGTAACCCCATTGTAGACAGTGCAGGGTCTAGAGGGTAATGCACACACAAACTGGGTCATATCAAGACGAGTTTGAATCCTATTGGTCTCGTCTATCTACCTGATAATAGTTTTCTCGTTGTCGTTGGATCTGTGGAGACAATCATTCTCACCACCCACCGTTTGCCTCTCTCTGGCGCGGAAGACACAGTTGGCTAGAATAAAGTAACCCAGGAGTCCTTCCTTTTTAATGTTCTTAACGGATGACACGTTCTTAGATTGTACCCATGCATGGAGTCGGGGGAAGAAAGCGGAAGGGTGGGGGATAGTTAGGAGTGACACGTGGGCTGACGGGAGTATACTGTGTCCCCTCGCCGCCGATCGGTAAGCCCGCTAACTGCCAAAGGAGGCTTGTCGCCGGTACAGGGTTCAAGGGTTTGTTTGCGATGATGAGGTGGCGGGCGGGATCAAGACATTGGACAAAGCGCACAAACATCAGGGCCTTTGTTGGTTACTGCCCGTCCACGTGTGTGTGTGTGTGTGTGTGTGTGTGTGTGTGTGTGTATGTGTGCAGATGTGAAGGTGTTGGATGAATGACGTTTTATCGTGAATTGGGTTATAAAAATGACTTCATTACTTCTGCACGATGTGTTAAGCAATATCTCTCTCTCTCTCTCTCTCTCTCCGCTCATTTGCTGCCACTGGGGACTTTTAACAAAGCAAACGTGATATAAAGTGTCAGACTCCAGTACAGGCGAGAAAATGACGCTGGAGTAATGTTTTCTGATGTGTGTGTGTGTGTGTGTGTGTGTGTGTGTGTTTGCGCGCGTGTAATTCACTACGGCCTGATCACCAGTTGGACTCGCTTTCGCCAGCAGGCACCCTCCCGACGAGAGCAATAGCTCATTTCGTCGATCTCTGGGTACAGCCAGGACCTCACACACCACACACCCCATCCCCCTTGCTCAAGAGGAGACAGTAACCACTCCTGGTCAACCGAAAGAATCCGGCCTGAGCGGGGCTCGAACCGCCGCCTGTTTGGCCATTAAGCCTCGCAGCGCAGCGCTCTACCGACTGAGCCACCGGAGCGGTGTGTGTGTGTGTGTGTGTGTGTGTGTGTGTGTGTGTGTGTGTGTGTGTGTGTGTGTCGGACCACATCTCGCATGCCCGAATTGGACATGTTTCTCTATTATATGCCCGCCAATCAGCTGAGGGAAAGTTTCAAGGCCGCCCTCCTTCTCTTCCACCTCACCTGTTTCCCTCCGCCTTGCCTTTCCATCAGGAGTAAAGTAAGAAGAGGAGGAGAGGGGGGTCAGCCATGGAGGTACAGAGGAAGAGGAGGAGAGTAGTAGTCGTCGTGTGCAGCTGTGTAATGTAGTTTTGTTGTTTGTTGAGTCTTGTGAGTCGTTGTTGTCTCATTTGCTCTTTCTTTCACTCTTCCTCTCCTCTCCTTCCTTTTGTTTTTATCTCTCAGTGCATATAATTCCTCTCCCTTCTCCCCTTTCTTCCCGTCCTCTACTGTCCTCTATCTTCTCCCTCTCTCTCTTTACATCCCCTCCTCTGCTATCCCTCCCTCCGCTCTTCATCTCTCCCACTCCTTCCATCCTCAAGCCACTCACCGCCATCTACAATCTGTCACTACAGCAAAACAAAGTCCCGAAAGACTGGAAACAAGCGAACGTAACACCGATCTTCAAAAAGGGAGACAAAAGCGTGGCCCTAAACTACAGACCAATCAGCTTGACCTCTGTGGCGGGAAAAATCCTCGAGAAGATCATCAGAGACAAACTCGTTAGGTTCCTTGAAGACAACATCATCATTTCCGATGCTCAGCACGGTTTCAGGATCAAGCGCTTAAGCTTAACCAATTTACTGGACTTCTTCCAAGGTATCTATGAAAACTGGAATAATCATATCCCCAGTGATGTTATATATCTAGACTTTCAGAAAGCCTTTGACAAAGTGCCACACGAAATACTCCTCAAGAAACTTAAGTCGGCGGGGTTAGGCGACAATCTGACAGCGTGGATCAAAGACTCGCTCACTGGAAGAAAACAACGAGTTGTACTCAACGGACAGGCCTCCGAGAGGCTCCCGGTCACAAGTGGAGTGCCACAGGGGTCAGTGCTGGGACCCATACTCTTCATCATATATATCAACGACCTAGAACCAGGATTAAAATCCAATCTTTCAAAATTTTCCGAAGACACAAAGGTGGGTGGGAAGGCCCTCACGACGGCAGACTGCGCAATTATCCAGAGAGACCTGGACCAGATCACTTGGTGGTCGGAAAAATGGCAGATGTCATTCAACACTACCAAATGTAAAGTAACGCATATCGGATCCAGAAACAGCAACCACACATACCACATGGGTGGCGAACCACTACATGTAGTGCAAGAGGAAAGAGACCTCGGGGTCACCATCAGCAGTGACTTCAAACAAACAAAACACTGCAAGTCCGCCTGTAAGAAAGCCAATTCAATGCTTGGGTTCATAGCGAGGAATTTCGAATACAAGACGCCGGGAGTTATGATATCCTTGTATAATTCGCTGGTAAGGCCCCACCTGGAGTACGCTGTGCAGTTCTGGTCTCCAAATTACAGGAAAGACATTGAATTACTTATGAGAGTACAGCGCCGCGCCACGAAGATGATACCACCACTGAGGACGAAGCCCTATGAAGAGCGACTCGAGCGACTCAACCTCTTCACGTTGGGAAAGAGACGACTGCGGGGAGACATGATACAAGTCTTTTAAGTACCTAAACAAGCTCAGCAACGTTGATCACTCCAAACTCTTCACGCTACAAACTAACCTGAGAACAAGAAACAACGGAAAAACAATTCAAGCAAAGCGATGCAATACCGACATCGGCAGAAGTTATTTTTCGAATAGAGTGGTTCGCCACTGGAACAGCCTCCATGCAGAGGTGGTCAGCGCAGAGAGCATCAACTCATTCAAGAAACGCATTGATCGCCACTTTGCTGCATCGGGAGTGAACTGAACGTATCCAAGAGTTGGTGCACCAGTGCCTTAATCCTTCCCTGCAAGCTACTCGTATTGCAAACGGATTGATTAAATCACTGAAAGCAGGCAGCCTAGTAAAGAGCCAACAGGCTTTCCGCTGTCTGCTAGTCCATGTTTCCATGTTTCCATGTTTCTTCTTCCTCTCTTCCTTCTCTTTCTCCTTCCCTCATATCCTTCTCAACTTTCTCCTGGACCATAGTGTCTGTAGGGTCTGATTGTCTATGTAAATCTTCCACCTCAGCAATAAATCAATGAAAAAAGGAACAGGCCTAATCATATATCATTTTTTAATCTGAAAAATATGGAAAAAAATAGAAAGTTGAAAAATGTATCGCGCGTCTACCTCTTTATGTAGTCATCGTAGTTCAAGTCTACATCTTTTTCATAATTTTTAGCACCGAGAAAGTTTCGTGCTGTACCTTGCCTTGCTGTGCTTACCTTTCTGCTTACCTTGCCTCGCCTTACCTTACCTTGCCTTGCTTTACGTCACCTTACCTCATTTTGAATTGCCTCACCATACCTTACCTGAACTAACCTTACCTTACCCTACCTATCCTCACTTTGCCTTAACTTACCTTACCATGCTTTACCTTACTTCACCTTACTTCACCTTACCTTACCTTACCTTACCTTACTATACCATACTTTACCTTACCCTACCTTGCCTTACCTTCCATTGCCTTCCCTTCCCTTCCCTTTCCTTGCCTTCCTTTCCCTTATCTTCCCTTTCCTTCGCTTACCTCACCCCGAAAAGCTTATCTGCCCACCTGCCTACTGTACATGCATTGTCTCATCATGTCTTACCCCACCCTGCCCCACCCACTTACCACCCACCCACCCACCCACCCACCCACCCACCCACCTGCCCACCCACCCACCCACCCAACCTGCCCACCCACCCACCCACCCACCCACCTGCCCACCCACCCACCCACCCACCCGCCCACCCACCCACCCACCCACCCACCCACCCACCTGCCCACCCACCCACCCACCCACCTGCCCACCCACCCACCCACCCACCCACTTCACCCACCCACCTGCCCACCCACCCACCCACCCACCCACCCACCTGCCCACCCACCCACCCACCCACTTACCTACCTACTTACCTACCTACCTGCCTACCTGTCAACTGTACCTGCTTTGCTTGGCTTCCACTAAAATGCTCTGCAAATTTTATGTCACCTCCGAATTTTTTATACTATTTTTCTACTTTTTTTTTCTCTATAGTTCTCTCTCTCTCTCTCTCTCTCTCTTTTTTTTTACGTCTTGGCGTATTGCGCCGGTAGGCTTCTTCCCGGTTGGGTCCTGATGGTCGGCCCAGCCCGTTCTGGCGCAGGCGAGTGTTTATAGTGGCGCCATCTTGCATTGGCTCATGCTGCCCTCCCGGAGCTCATCTTTAATCCTAGAATCTAGAGTCCGGGTTGATAGGTGGTCTTCTGGACAGCATGTGGCTAGTTTTAAGCCACTCGGCGGCGGCTGAAAAATCCCAGCTTGGTGGCACCGGTCGGGGATTGGACTCGCGTCCTCCTGAACGCGGGGCCGTCTTGCTATCTGTTCAGCCACCGCCTACATGTATATACAAATATGTATATACATGTGAATTTTTTTTACAGCTAAAGAGACAGTTCAAGGGCGTAAAGAAAAAAGAAAGAAAAAAATATATATATTTATATATATATATATATATATATATATATATATATATATATATATATATATATATATATATATGTATTTGTATCTACATATGTGTATACACATGTATATACATATATGGATATATGTGTATACTACTTGAACTCTAATGCGTAGCCCAGCTTGACTCACTCTCCCTTCCTGAAATCTCCATCTTGGGGGATTTCAATGTTCACCACCAGCTTTGGCTTTCATCCTCTTTCACTGACCAGCCTGGTGAACAAGCCTACAACTTTGCTCTCCTCAACGACCTAGAGCAGTTGGTTCAGCACACTAAACGTATTCCCGACCGTCCTGCAGACCGGCCCAACATACTAGGCCTCTTCCTTTCCTCTAACCCTTCTGCTTACTCTGACAAACTGTTCTCTCCGTTGGGCTCCTCCGATCACAACCTTATTTCTGCATTCTGTCCAATCGGTCCTGTTCATCCTCTGGACCCACCGAGGAGGCGATGCTTCTGGCATTTTGCTTCAGTTCATTGGGATGACCTGAGGATGTACTTTTCCGATTTCTTTCAAGGAGGGTATCTGGACACCTCTCCTCCCGAAATTGACCTCTCTTTTTGGCCACTCCTCTGTACTCTATTCAGGAGCAGTAAGTAGCGGGCTTCTTTTTTATT
>NW_026110927.1:0-7500 GCF_024679095.1 Eriocheir sinensis | reverse complement strand
CTAACTTAAAACCATTGCCACGCGTCCTACCTGGCTCTTTCACTCTCAAAATTTTATTGACATCCCCTTTATTAAATCCCTTCATCCATTTATAAACTTCGATCAAGTCTCCTCGCACCCTTCGCCTTTCTAGAGAGTGTAGATTTAACTGCTTTAGCCTGTCTTCATAAGGCAAGTTCCTCACTCCCTGAATCATCTTCGTCATCCTCCTCTGTACAGATTCTAACATCTTGATATCCATTCTATAATAGGGGGACCAGAACTGAACTGCATAATCGAGATGAGGTCGAACTAGTGCTAAGTAAAGTTTGAGGATGACTTCAGCGCTCCTATTGCTCACGCTCCTTGAGATGAAACCTAGTACTCTGTTTGCCCGATTTTTAGCCTGAATGCATTGAGCCCTAGGACGGAGGTCAGCGCTCACTAGGACTCCTAAGTCTCTCTCCTGCCCAGACCTGCTTAGAGGAGTGTCATTTAAGGAGTAATTGTGTAAGGGTTATTCCTACCTACACTCAAAATGCTACACTTCCCGACATTGAATTCCATCTGCCACTTCCTCGCCCAATCATATAGTCTGTCAAGCTCATCCTGGAGAACGGTAGCGTCGCTGTCTGATTGGATTACTCTACCGATCTTGGTATCATCTGCGAACTTACTGACATCGCTACTGATTCCTGTGTCCAAGTCATTGATGTAAATAATAAAAGCAGAGGACCCAGCACCGACCCCTGTGGGACTCCACTCGTAACACTGCCCCATTCAGATTTCCTACCATTGATTTGCACTCTCTGCTTCCTACCACTAAGCCACGCCCTGATCCAGCTCAAAACTTTCCCATCTACGCCGTGAGCCTGTAATTTTAGTAATAGCCGGTGATGAGGGACTTTGTCGAACGCTTTACTGAAATCTAGATATAATATGTCATAGTTTTCATCTCTGTCAACCGCCTCGATTACTTTAGTGTAGAAGGACAACAGGTTAGTAAGGCAAGACCTACCCTTTGTGAACCCATGTTGTGAGTCATGAATTAAATTATGCTTTTCTAGATGGTCCCTATTGCTCGTGGCTATAATCGACTCTAACATCTTTCCCACAACTGATGTTAAGCTAATTGGGCGATAGTTTGAGGTGGCTGACTTGTCTACCTTTTTGAAAATCGGCGTCACATTAGCTACTTTCCATTGATTGGGCACATACCCAGAATTTACCGACATTTTAAAGATATCGGCAAGAGGGCCACTAAGGACTTCCTTGCACTCTTTCAGAACCCTTGGGAATACTTCGTCTGGGCCCGGCGATTTGTTTTTCTTCAACCTACCAATCTCATCCTGGACTACTTGCCTAGTGATGATCACATCCCTCAACTTGTCGTTCTCGTCACCCTCATATATCTGAACTCTCTCCGGAATGGTTGTTAGATTTTCCTGCGTGAAAACTGAGAGGAAATAGTCATTCATCATTTGGCTCATATCTTCTCCATTCTCAACGAGCTCGCCCGTGTTTGTTTTCAACGGTCCAATTCTGTCCCTTGTTTTCGTCCTGTACAATTTGAAGAAGCCCTTGGGATCGCTCTTGGCCTCGTTGGCTACCCTAATCTCATAATTTCTTTTTGCAAGGCGGGTGTTCTTCTTCACCGACCTGGCTAGCTCAACATACCTACCCCTGAGGTGGATCTCTCCGTTCTTTATTTTCCTATAAATTCCTCTCTTCAAGCCTATTTCATGCTTGAGTCTGCGGGTCATCCATTTGGGGTCGTTATTTTCCTTCCTACGTGCTTGGCAGAGCTGGGCACTTCCGTACCTCTGTCCGCACCTCCGCTCCTCCGGACCTGCGGACCTTTAAACGAGGTGCGGAGGTCCGAAGTGCGGAAAGTTTTTCAAAAGTGCGGAAGTAACAGGTGCGGAACGGCAGTATTTTAAGTCCGTACCTCCGCACCTGAGGTTTTCAAGGATAAAAAAAATGAAAACGACAAACAGTCCGCGCTCTGCAGTAATACTTCCGGTCGTTTACGCGGTCTGTGCTGCAGGGCATGTTTTCCCGCCACTTGAGTGACGTCACTCATTCAGATTTACGGCCCGATGTTGCATGTGTACTGAGGTATGATAATTATGATGAGTGTAAAAGTAGTTACTTTACTTCAGGTGGTGGAGATTCTATGCGTTAAAATGACAATAATGATAACAAAAATAATGGTAATAATAATAATAATAATAATGATAATAATAATGCTGCTGCAGTATTGCCTTGTATTTCTTTTTTTTAAGGTACGGACTAGATTTTTCAGGCGCGCTTTAATAGTTTTGGGTACGGTACCGGAGGTGCGGAGGTGCGGTACCGGAACGAGTGAAAAAATTTTAGGCGCGGAAGTACAGGTACGGACTATATGTGTTTCGAGGTGCGGAGGAGCGGTACCGGACTACCCGATATCCAGTAACGCGCCCAGCTCTGGTGCTTGGTAAGGGATATGCTGTCTCTGACCCTCTGCAATTTCTCTAACTAAATTATTGTAGGTCATTTCTACATGGTTCCCCTGTCTTTCCGGTTCCAGCCCTGAGATCTGGCCCTCATCCAGCCCTAAGGTTTCCCAATTTACCTCCTCAAGGTGTTTTCTGAGCCCCTCATAATCAGCTCTTCTAAAGTCGGGCACCAACACCGGGTTGAGCTCATGGGTCACCGCCCAGTCTAATCTAAACCTAATTTCCTTGTGATCACTGCCACCTAATTCTCCCCCAACATCTAGCTCGCTGATCATATACTCGGTGTTAGTTAAGACCAAGTCCAGAATGTTGTTACCCCTGGTGGGCTCTGTTACTGTCTGCTTGAGAAAATTATCTTGTATTACTTTCAGAAAATCCTCAGACTCTAAATCACCCACCACGCCTTCCCAATCTATATTCCTATAGTTAAAATCCCCCATTATGCAGACATTTTTGCTCCTGCTCGCCCTGCCTACCTCTTGTAGTAACATATCAGTGTCCTGCCTGCTGAGGTTGGGTGGCCTGTAAAGAACCCCTAGAATTAGTTTGTCCTTCCCTTTGTGGACGTCCACCCAAACTGATTCTGAGTCGCCATTTGTTTGAATAGAGTTGTTAGCGGAACATTTAAGTGTGTCTTTAACATAAAGTGCCACCCCCCCGCCCCTTCTTCCCTTTCTATCTTTGTGAAACATCTGGTAACCATCTATTTCATACTCAGACATGAAGTTTTTGTTGGCAGTATCTACCCATGTTTCCGTGATAACTATAATGTCGAATTTCTCGACACATGCTTTCCCCCTCAGTAGATCTATCTTGTTCCTGAGACGCCTACTGTTGGTGTAATAAGCCGTTAGCCCATCCTTTCTTATATCCTTTCGATTTCTCCTGCGCCCCCCTAGTCCCAGTCTGCGATGCACTGACAGGCCCTCCCCCCTCGCCTACTCTAAAAATTCCTGTAGGGTGCTAAGTGATCGCTCGAGGGAGTCTGCGAGAACCTCCACCCCCTGGAGTGACAGGTGCACGCCATCCTTGGCATACAAGGTGCCTTTATTGTAGAAGAGGTCCCAATTGTCAAGGAAAAGCCAACCATTTCGCTTACAGTGGGCCGCCAGCCTGCTGTTTACTGCTAAGGCTCTGGAAAGCCATCCCTCTCCCAACCCCCTCCTCGGCAAAACCCCACAAACAGCCGGCACCCCTGAAGTCCCTCACTTTAGCAAACGATTCCCTGAAGCGCCGAAATATCTCTTCGCTACCCACCTTACCGATGTCATTACCACCGTAACTGCAGAAGACGATTGGCTGTGTCCCCTCCCCTGCTAAAATTTTCTCCATTCTGTCAGATACGTGCTGGATGCCTGCCCCGGGAAAGCACACTCGAAGCCTATTTTCCTTATCCCTTGAACAAAAGTACCTGTCAATGAACCTGACTTGAGAGTCCCCAACCACCAGTACTTTCCTCTTATTAACTTTGTCAGTAGACGGAAGGGAAGCCGCTACAGGAGGAGAGGGAGGGGCGCCAGCCGGGGCGTGGGAGGAGGAGGAGGAGGAGGAGGAAGAGAAGGAGGAGGAGGAGGAGGAGGAGGAGGAGGAGGAGGAGGAGGAGGAGGAGGAGGAGGAGGAGGACGATGAGTGGAAGAAGGAGAGAGAGGAAGGGGATGACGTCGAAGGGGAGGGGGAGGAGGAGGTGGCTGAGGTGGTGGCGGAGGTGGTGGGGAGGCAGGGAGGAGGGAGAGGGAGGGATGTGGGGGAGGAGGAGGAGGAGGCAGGGGAGGTAGTGGTAGCAGAGGAGGGGAGGTGATGTGGGGAGGACAAGGAGAGAGAAAGGAGGAAGAGCAGGAAGAGACGGAAGGAGGGAAGAGGTGGAGGAAAGGGGAGAGGGGGTGATGAATGAGAGTCATGGCGGCAGAAGGGAAGGGAAGTATGGTGGAGTGGGGAGATGGCGGGTGAGGAGAGGGAGAGGGGAGGAGGAGAGAAGCGGTTGGAGGAGTGGAAGGAAGAGGGAGATGCAGGAGGAGGGGAAGTGAAGGGAGAAGGCACTAGCGAGGAGGGGAGGCAGGCAGGAAGGGAGGCTGCTGTATGGGGAGAAACAGGGTGGAAGGAAGGGGGTGAGGTACCCCCGCGAGTAGATGAGCAGGAACACCTGCTACACGCTGTGACTCGCTCCGCCAAATATTTCATGTCTTCTCTGAGAAGTGGCAGTGTGAGCCACGCTGCCATCCTCCCTCTGGAGGGGAGGGAGTGTCGTCCCGCGAAGCGCCCTGATGCTCCTTGACAAGGCTCCACCAGTGTTTACTCCCAACCTGGCCACCTCTCAGTTTTGATTTTAGGGTCGTTCTCCACTGCTCAGCAGCCCACTCCTGGGTGTTCCTCATGCGCTGAGCCGCCTCTCTGTGTCTCTGCCTGTTTCGGGCCGTGGGATGCCTCATGAAGGCACGCCAGGCACGATATTTTTCATCAGAGGCGGCTCGGCACTCCGGGCCAAACCATGGTTGGTCTGACGCCTTGGTTTCGTGTTTCGAGTGGGGTACCCAGCTGCTCTGGAGAGCGGGAAGCAGCTGTGTGAGTCTCTCCACCTGCTTGTCCGTGTCGCCACGCAGCACGTGTTCCCAGTCCGTGCTTCTCAGGGCTGCACGCATGGCCTCCCAGTTCGCCGCTTCCCACCTCCACAGCACACGAGTGTGGCTTTCCTCGGCTGACCTCCTAAAGTAGATTTTTGTGAGCACTGCCACGTGGTCGGAAGTACCCACAAAGTCGAGAGGCGAACACTGAACACTGTGAAGAGGGAGGTTTGTCACTACTGGGTCAATTGACGAACCGGAGCTGTGGGTGGGGAATGTGACGTAGTTTTTAAGGTCGTGCACAACCAGCAGCGCGTTAAAGGCGTCCCTGACTATATGCTGGTTCAGGTCACCGATAATTATAACATTGTCACACTGATTTGCCACCATCATGATATCAATATCATCAGTTAGGTAATTTAAAAGCACTGCGCCCTGCGTGGGGGGACGATAACACCCAATGCACAACAGGCCCTTTCCATGAGTGTCTGTCACCTTGAGTATTAATGACTCAAGCTCCCTGGGCGCAGGCACCGGAGGCTCGACCACCTGGACGCTGAGTGACTCCTTATAACAGAAAGCCACGCCCCCGCCCTGGGTGGTGCGGTCCTTCCTTAACCAGGCCGAGTACCCCTTTACTCGGGCATAGTTCCCTGGCACTATGTCGTCTAAAAACGTCTCGCACACAAAAACTATATCGGCACTATGTTTTCGAATTGCCATATGAGTGAGCTCTCCAACATTGGTGTGGAAGACCCTCAAGTTCACCGACACAATGCGCACCTCACTGTTCGTCATTTTACAGAATCGCTGCCTGGGGCTACGGAGCTCTATATCGCACGGCGTGACCTTGTGAGGTGACAGGCCAGAGGGGCTGGGGTGTGGGGTCCCGTAGGGGCAGCTAATGGGGACCCACCTAACCCCAGGTGGTTGGCGGGGGGGTTCAGCTGCCAGACAACGCCCCTCAGGGCAAGTAGGGTCTCCTGGCTGCTCTGCCTCACCGCGTGTACCAGCTCCTGCTGCCTCTGGTCCGCAATTTTAGCCCGGCAGTTCTGGGAGGAGTGGAAGCGTCCCTGACAATAGGAACAGAGCTGGACCTGACACTGATCCTGTGAGTGTCCCCAGCGGTTACACTAAAGGCACTTGTCCCGCTTCTGTCTGAGCTGCTTTTTGGCCGGTGGCTGAATCGACGCCGCCTGGTGTGTGTCAGCTGCTGGTGATGTTCGTGTCCACCTTTTTGGTCGCCGGGATCTTCTATCTGTGTCTTGGCTGGCTTGGTGTTGGTGATGCTGTACTTCAGTGTCCCTCTCCTCAGCGGAGCCGTTACGGGTGTGTCCTCCACGTGGTAGTGTCCGTTCCTGTACCTCAGTTGACTCGGGGCGGACTGAGATAGAGGCGAAGGAGAGGCGGGGACGGGGTCAGGGATTAAGGGTGGCGGTGACGGGTGGGTGGAGCGCTCACCAGGTGTGATCTGACTCACCTCACCTGCCTCCGGGGCAGCGTTGGGCTCAGCTTCACCTCCAAGTCTGTGAGGTTTAGCTGTACACGAAACTGACCTCGGCTGAATATCTTAGCTGTTATGTATAGCCACGAGTGTGTCAGCTATAGACAGGGCCTCAACTAAAACGCTCCTCTAGTCAGCGAGGTCATCAGTTACTGATCTGTAGTGTGTCAGCTGGGATTTCGTCGTGGCCAGGTCACGCCGAAGGTTTCTTACAAGGTGTCTTAGTTCCTCCTTCTGTAGCGCGGTAAGGTCGTCCTCGTTGTCCTCAAGCTGGTCAGAAGGGGGAGGGGGAGAGGGGGCTAAGACTTCCTGAACTTGATTCTCTCTCTCTCTCTCTCTCTCTTTTTCAACACCTACAATGCTATATATAAACCTCTGTGTGTGTGTGTGTGTGTCTGACTTTCATTCCAGGCCCACGTTTCACTTGTATATGTGAGGGTTGGTACTATTATTGTATTTCTCAAATCCCTCTTTACCTCCATGCTTACACTTCTGCCAGTCATGATTCGTCCCAAAGACCCTACCATCCTTCTTCCTTGCAATGCCCTTTCTTTTATCTCTCCCTCCGTACCACCATGCTCACACATAACTAATCCAAGGTACTTAAACTCATTGACCTCCTCCATTTCTTCACCATTCAAAATTATTTTGCATTCTTTTTCACATTTAATTCCCACTCTATATGGGCATACAAAATCTACAACCTCACTTCTACTTCGCTCACAAACCATCACTGTACTTTTGTTGACATTTACTTTCAGCTTTCTCCTGTCACAGACACTATCAAAAACACTGACCAAATTTTGTAGGTCACTTTCATTTTCTGCAATGAGCACAGTGTCATCAGCAGACAGTATCGAGTTCAGTACCCACTTCCTTCCCTCATCGAACAGTCTTACTCCAACTTCTCCAACTTTGCCCTTAATTTCTCTAATAACGCCATCCAAATAAATATTGAATA
>NW_026110926.1:0-56394 GCF_024679095.1 Eriocheir sinensis | reverse complement strand
AAGCAGATTTCGCCGTTGTTCACAAAACTTTTCTGGAAAAATCCCTGGTGATCGTGTACGAAGAGACTTTCTGCCTCAAATATAGCTGTATTCTGATATAATAATGATCTGATGTACTCAAGGGTGCCACGATAATGTCTGAAGCGTCAGTCAGGACCAGGTCAAGGCGATAATGAGCCTGATGAGTAGGAACTGTATTATGATGGGTAATTAAACACAGTGTAGATCCTCCTAAAGGCTATTTAAGTACAAGAGTGACTGCTGCGAGCGGAGGTTCTGCTTCCGCTGTGGTTGCTTGGATCTGACAGCTAGGCTAGGTCTGCTAGGAGCGGCGGAGCGCTGAGCGGGAATACAGAAACCCAAAAAGGGGGAAGATACAGGTTTGCCAGATGATCACACACAGGAAACTTGTTCATTATACTTAAACTATAACATTACTCAGTCACCACCTCACATTGTCCAATCATATAATAGTAAGTGAGAAGAGCTGAAAAGTATAAAAATACGAAAGACAAATTACCAAGTGTGGTACCTTCACACACACACACAAAAAAAAAAAAATGTCAATGAAGAAAATTATAAAAAATGATATGGAGACCTCAATTTTTGCCGGCAGAAAGAGGAGCTAGTGTCAGGTGAAGAAGGAGTAGATGATTCAGAGGTAGAAGTGGAAGTACAAGGGTGAATGTTAGACGTGAAATGCACATCCACATGCTTGAGCATATCAGCAGGGACTACCTCTGGATACTGACTCACGGGACACGGCGTCAAGAAGGGGAAAAGTGTTTCCATGTATCTTTGCTGTAACAGATACGGGTTTGAAAATATATGAAGGAATTTGTATGAGCGGCCAGGTACTCTAGTCTTTCCATAACGAAGTATCCGACACTGAAGAGGATGGAACTCCCTTGAAGGTGTTGTATGCGGAGCATCTTCTCGCAGGAAGCTTCAATCTTATCTCTCACAGCAGCATGAATTGTTTGAAAACTGTGTAGTTGGATCTGGGAGTAATCATGAAATTAACAGAGAGGGCGAGGAGTCTGCAAAACTACATCGTAAGGCCCTTGTCACAGTTATCCGAATTAGATCGACGAACGCGCCACGACCTGATTCGAGACGGCTTGTCGCCGAATGCCTCCGGTTTCTTGTCCGCCTGCCAACCGCGCCAAGAAGTCTTGGCGCAGTCGGCGGGCGTTCGGTGATACTGTGAATGCAGCCGAACGACCGCCGAACGCGCCACGAATTCTTGGCGCAGTCGGCGGGCCTTCGGCGAATTCACGCCAAACGCCCTCCGACCCCACAGCAAGCGGACTCATTAAAATGGATAAACATGAGAGGACGGTGAGCGACAAGGAGGGGTAGGAACATTCCATATATCAGGTCACAAGTAGGAGAGTCAGGTCAACACTCCACTTCCCTTTTTTCTTTCTTTCAGTTGATCTCTCTCTCTCTCTCTCTCTCTCTCTCTCTCTCTCTCTCTCTCTCTCTCTCTCTCTCTCTCTCTCTCTCTCTCTCTCTCTCTCTCTCTCTCTCTCTCTCTCTCTCTCTCCTGAAGGCTAATGTGTCTTACATATTAGATCATGTATAAATTCAGCTACATGGTAAAGAGGAAAGTATGGAAAGAACAAGTAAAATATAAGATGGTTACACAAAATTACTATATATACAGTAATATTAAATATATATATATAATATATATATATATATATATATATATATATATATATATATATATATATATATATATATATATATATATATATATATATATATATATATATATATATATATATATATATATATATTAAAATTTTCAATAATAATAATAATTATAATAATAATAATAATAATAATAATTATGATAATAATAATAACAATAATAATTGTATATTTTTATATTGCATATATTCTATTACATATTTCTGCTTTACCATATATATATATATATATATATATATATATATATATATATATATATATATATATATATATATATATATATATATATATATATATATATATATATATATATATATATATATATATATATATATATCGGTGGCTGAGTGGTTAGCAAGCTGGCCCCGCATTTACCGCGCCATTGACAACGTCGGTTCGAATCCCCACGCTACGACCTGGTATTTTTTCATCATTTTTCAGTCACCGCCGAGTGCCCAAGACCACCCACATGCTGACCAGAACAACATCCATCAACCCGGACTCTAGAGGAAACCGTCCAAGCGAATCAAGAATGAGTTCCGGGAAGCAGCATGAGCCAAACATAACTGGTGCCACTATAAAAAATTGCCTGCGCCATGACGAGCTTGGGCCGACCACCTGACCCTGGAGAAAGCCTACCGGCGATACAGGCAGATATATATATATATATATATATATATATATATATATATATATATATATATATATATATATATATATATATATATATATATCTAGATATATATATGGCTGGTAGGTAGGAAGACACCTACGAACAGGCGCAAGTCACTCCCAGTGAGGTATATATGGGAGGTGAGAAGGGCTGAAGCCCTCCAAAGACCCTTCCTATGTCCTCACTAACCGTTTCCCTATTGTCTCACCAACACCGGAGAGTAGTTCAGCATGCTCTCTAAAGACAGATCCTCTCTTTATCCACATCACACTACATTCACACAACATATACACCTTTTCCCAAAATTAAAATTTCAAAATGGCGCACATACACCAAGCCTCGGAGTCCCCGCCTGGGGGGGGGGACCACAAATTCCCCCAGGGAGGACTCCCCTTTTGGCTTCCGACGCGAGAGGTGTCCTGATAACTCCTCAAACTCCTTTTTTATCAACTTCCGCAACATCGCGGTTTTTGTTCTAATTTCCCTTCTGAGGAACACCATTTCTCCTCCACTAAACCTTACCTTCTCTTCCTTACCGAAACACAGGTCTTAAGGACTACTGACAGCAAATTCTACTCTGTTCCCTCCTACTATATCCTAAATTTTGAGCCAAAGCTGGATGTTGCGTCTACGTACGCAATGACATCACTTGCTCTCTTGCCCACGACCTTGACTCCTCTGAATTTTCCACCATCTGGTTAAGACTTCACTGTCATTCTATTACTAAATACATCTGTGCTGTTTATCTCTCACCTAACTCTACCAACTATGTAAAATTCTTTGACTATTTGAATTCTAAAGTGGAGCACATCTTGACCCACTCTCACTTCGCTGAAATCTACATCCTAGAAGATTCCAATGTTCCTACCAGCTTTGGCTTTCATACTCTTTCCCTGACCATCCTGGTGAACAAGCCTACAACTGTGCTATCCTCAACGACCTAGAGCAGTTGGTCCAGCTACCTACACGTATTCCCGACCGTCTTGGAGATCGGACCAACATTCTAGACCTCTTCCTTACCTCAAACCCTTCTGCTTATTCTGTCAAACTGTTCTCTCCGTTGGGCTCCTCCGATCACAATCTTATTTCTGCATCCTGTCCTATCGCTCCTGTACACCCTCTGGACCCACCGAAGAGGCGATGCTTCTGGCATTTGCTTCAGCTCGGTGGGACGACCTGAGATGTACTTTTCCATTCCCGTGGAATGATTATTGCTTCCAGGATAGAGACCCTCAGTGTGTGCTCAGCGCATCACAGAGGTGATTGTGTCTGGAATGGAGCATACATTCCTCGTTCTTTCTCTACTCCTCACGCTAAAAGCCTTGGTTTAATCACGCTTGTTCTCGTGCTGTCAATGATAGAGGTAGCTCACAAAAGGTACCAGAGCCTTCAAACTAATGCTAATTATGAACTTTACATTTCTGCCCGAAATCGTGCCAAATCTATTCTCCGACTAACCAAAATTCTTTCATTAATAGAAAATGTCAAAACCTTGCTTTCTCTAACTCTTCCCGTGACTTCTGGCATCTAGCCAAAACATCTCCTCAACTTCACTTCTTCATCTTTCCCTCCACTCCTCAGTCCTGACAGCAACACTGCCGTCTCATCTATCTCTAAGGCTGAACTCTTCTCTCAAACTTTTTGTAAAAACACCACTCTAGACGATTCTGGGCATATTCCTCCTACTCATCGCCCCTCTGACTCATTTAGACCTGTTATTAAGATTCTTAAAAATGATGTTTATATGCCCTTTCTAGCCTCAACTCTCAGAAGGCTTATGGACCTGATGGAGTGCCTCCTATTGTCCCAAAAAACTGTGCTTCCGTGCTGACACCCTGCCTGGTCAAACTCTTTCGCCTCTGCCTGTCAACATCTACCTTTCCTTCCTGCCGGAAGTACGCCTTCATACAGCCTGTGCCTTAGAAGGGTGACCGTTCCAATCCCTCAAACTACCGTCCTGTTACTTTACTTCCCTGTCTATCTAAACTTCTAAAGCTTTTGAATCAATATATAACCGGAAGTTTCAAAAGTATCTTTCCATTTCCGACCTTCTATCTGATCGCCAGTATGGGTTCCACAAGGGGCGTTCCAATGGCGATCTTCATGCTTTCTTAACTGACTCTTGGTCATCCTCTCTTAGCCGTTTCGGCGAAACTTTGTCAGTTGCGCTAAACATGTCGAAAGCTTTCGATAGGGTCTGGCACAAATCTTCTTTCTAAACTACCCTCCTACGGTTTCTATCCTTCTCTCTGTACCTTTATCTCCAGTTTCCTTTCTGACCGTTCTATTTCTGCCGTGGTAGACGGTCACTGTTCTTCTAAATCTATTAACAGTGGTGTCCCACAGTTCTGTCCTATCTCCCACTCTTTTCTGTTGTTCATTGATGATCTTCTTTCCAAAACGAACTGTCCTATCCATTCCTACGCCGATGATTCCACTCTGCATTATTCAACTTCTTTTAATAGAAGACCCACCCTTCAGGAACTTAACGCCTCAAGGCTGGAGGCTGCAGAACGCTTAGCCTCAGACCTTACTATTATTTCCGATTGGGGCAAGAAGAACCTGGTGTCCTTCAACGCCTCAAAAACACAGTTTCTCCACCTATCCACTCGACACAATCTTCCAAACAACTATCCCTATTCTTTGACAACACCCAGCTATCACCTTCCTCAACACTAAACATCCTCAGTCTATCCTTAACTCAAAATCTCAACTGGAAACTTCATATCTCATCTCTTACTAAATCAGCTTCCTCGAGGCTGGGCGTTCTGTACCGTCTCCGCCAGTTCTTCTCCCCTGCACAGTTGCTGTCCATATACAGGGGCCTTGTCCGCCCTCGTATGGAGTATGCATCTCATGTGTGGTGGGGCTCCCTCACAGCTCTTCTGGACAGAGTGGAGGCTAAGGCTCTTCGTCTCATCAGCTCTCCTCCTCATACTGATAGTCTTCTACCTCTTAAATTCCGCCGCAATGTTGCCTCTCTTTCTATCTTCTATCGATATTTCCACGCTGACTGCTCTTCTGAACTTGCTAACTGCATGCCTCCCCCTCCCGCAGCCCGCTGCACTCGACTTTCTACTCATGCTCATCCCTATACTGTCCAAACCCCTTATGCAAGAGTTAACCAGCATCTTCACTCTTTCATCCCTCACGCTGGTAAACTCTGGAACAATCTTCCTTCATCTGTATTTCCTCCTGCCTACGACTTGAACTCTTTCAAGAGGAGTGTATCAGGACACCTCTCCTCCAGAAACTGACCTATCTTTCGGCCATCTCTTTGGATTCTTTTCAGGAGCAGCAAGTAGCGGGCTTTTTTATTAATGTTTGCTTTTTGTGCCTTTGAACTGTCTCCTTTGCTGTAAAAAAATAAATATATATATATATATATATATATATATATATATATATATATATATATATATATATATATGTATATATATATATATATATATATATATATATATATATATATATATATATATATATATATATATATATATATATATATATATATATATATATATATATATATATATATATATATATATATATATATATATATATATATATATATATATATATATATATATATATATATATATATATATATATATATATATATATATATATATATATATATATATATATATATATATATATATAGTTCACGGATACTTTTATTTATTTATTTTTTACATCAGAGGACACGGCTCAAGAGCAATAAAAAGAGTACAAAAAAAAGCCCGTTACTCGTTGCTCCTATAAAAGATAAAAGTAAAGAGTAGCCAAAAGAGAGGTCAATTTTGGGTGGAGAGGTGTCTTGATACACTCTTCTTGAAAGAGGTCAAGTCATAGGCAGGAGGAAATACAGACGAAGGAAGGCTGTTCCAGAGTTTACCAGTGAAGGGGATGAAAGAATGGAGATGCTGGTTAACTCTTGCATAAGGGGTTTGGACAGTATAGGGATGAGCATGAGTAGAAAGTCGTGTGCAGCGGGGCCGCGGGAGGGGGGGAGGCATGCAGTTAGCAAGTTCAGAAGAGCAGTCAGCATGAAAATATCGATAGAAGATAGAAAGAGAGGCAACATGGCGGCGGAATTTAAGAGGTAGAAGACTATCAGTAAGAGGAGGAGAGCTGATGAGACGAAGAGCCTTAGACTCCACTCTGTCTAGGAGAGCTGTGTGAGTGGAGCCCCCCCACACGTGAGATGCATACTCCATACGAGGGCGGACAAGGCCCCTATAAATGGAAAGCATCTGTGCGGGGGAGAAGAACTGGCGGAGACGGTACAGAACGCCCAGCCTCGAGGAAGCTGATTTAGTAAGAGAAGAGATATGAAGTTTCCAGTTGAGATTTTGAGTTAAGGATAGACCGAGGATGTTTAGTGTTGAAGAAGGTGATAGCTGGGTGTTGTCAAAGAATAGGGGATAGTTGTTTGGAAGATTGTGTCGAGTGGATAGGTGGAGAAACTGTGTTTTTGAGGCGTTGAAGGACACCAGGTTCTTCTTGCCCCAATCGGAAATAATAGTAAGGTCTGAGGCTAAGCGTTCTGCAGCCTCCAGCCTGGAATCGTTTAGTTCCTGTTGAGTGGGTCTTCTATTAAAAGAAGTTGAGTAATGCAGAGTGGAGTCATCGGCGTAAGAATGGATAGGACAGTTCGTTTTGGAAAGAAGATCATTAATGAACAACAGAAAGAGAGTGAGAGAGAGAACAGAGCCCTATGGGACACCACTGTTAATAGGTTTAGGGGAGGAACAGTGACCGTCCACCACAGCAGAAATAGAACGGTCAGAAAGGAACCTGGAGATAAAGGTACAGAGTGAAGGATAGAAACCATAGGAGGGTAGTTTGGAAAGCAAAGATTTGGGCCAGACCCTATCAAAGGCTTTTGATATGTCCAGCGTAATAGCAGAGGTTTCACCGAAACGGCTAAGAGAGGATGACCAAGAGTCAGTTAGGAAGGCAAGGAGATCGCCAGTAGAACGCCTCTTGCGGAACCCATACTGGGGATCAGATAGAAGGTCAGAAGTGGAAAGGTGCTTTTGAATCTTCCGGTTAAGGATTGATTCAAAAGCTTTAGATAGACAAGAAAGTAAAGCTATAGGACTGTAGTTTGAGGGATTGGAACGGTCACCCTTCTTAGGCACAGGCTGTATGAAGGCATACTTCCAGCAGGAAGGAAAGGTAGATGTTGACAGGCAGAGGCGAAAGAGCTTGACCAGGCATGGTGTCACCACGGAAGCACAGTTTTTAAGGACAATAGGAGGCACTCCATCAGGTCCATAAGCCTTCTGAGTATTGAGGCCAGAGAGAGCATAGAAAACATCATTCTTAAGAATATAACAGGCATAAAGGAGTCAGAGGGGGGATGAGTAGGAGGAATATGCACAGAATCGTCCAGAGTGGAGTTTTTAGAGAAAGTTTGAGAGCCTCAGAGATAGATGAGACGGCGGTGCTGCCGTCAGGACTAGGGAGAAGAGGGAAAGATGAAGAAGTGAAGTTGGAGGAGATGTTTTTGGCTAAATGCCAGAAGTCCGGGGAAGAATTAGAAAAAGCAAGGTTTTGGCATTTTTTATTTATGTGTGTTTTCATATAAAAAAAAAGTATGCGAAGAAAAGTGTTTTTTTTTTACATAAAGTTCATTGATATATGTATTTTGTGTTATCGGTGAAGCCATTTTTACCATTTTGGTGAACGGTACAATTTTTTACTGTTTTTTCGTCCAGATCGTCAAACTCATCAAAGCTTTGGTGTATATGCACCATGAAGTTCCGGATTTAATTCTCACAGATAAAGAAAAGAAGTTGAGCTGTCTGCATACTTTTCAAAATATATATAAACTTTTAGCTTTGACGTATAGATAAATAAGATGAAGAAATCTGTATAATTTTCAAATTATTTACATCATTATATTTATTATATATGAGCTGAATCAGACTTTTTTTTAATTAACTACAGAAAACTTTCACCGTGATGAAATTATGGTGGATCAACGTGTGTGAAGTGTCGAAATTGATTTTTATAGCTTTTTTAGACGTTCGGAAAGAAAACAGTCATTCCTACCACTGAGAATTAATTGCTCTGTATGTAAAATAGCCATAATATTGTACATAGTGGTCAGCTGCTACAAAACAAAGCGTACAGGGATTAGTTGACTCAGATTTCAATATAGCTCTTGAAAAGTACGAAAAAGGTACATACAGAATTATGGTGTTATATTTTTACCGTACAGTGAGGTACCAAAAAAAAAGAAGGTACATAGTTCGAAATCACGATACGGCCTTCATTAGCAGGAACAGAAACCGGAAAAATACTGTACCGTGCCGTGTTAGCCTTGGTGACGTGCCTGTGGTAACGAGGGGGTGGCGGGTGATGTGTCGGTGGTGTGGTTGGAAGGGTTGAGAGGGAAGTGGCTGAGGGGAGAGGTCAATATCTGGTGGTGTGACAGGGATGGTAATAAACGTCAAAACCTTGCCAACCTTAACTCTTCCCAAGCCCTCTGTGACTTCGACAAAAATATCCCCAACAGTTTTACCTACTTATCATTCTCGTTTCTTAACCTATATCTGGTGGTGTGATAGGGATGGTAATAAACGTCAAAACCTTGCCAACCTTAACTCTTCCCAAGCCCTCTGACACTTCGACAAAAATATCCCCAACAGTTTTACCTATTTATTGCACTACAGCCGTCACCTTTAGGCTCTATCTCAATCTAAAATCTTCCCTCAAACTTTTGCTATAAATTCACTCTTTACGATTCAGAGCATATTTTTCCCACCCTTCCTCCCTATGCCTGATACTAAAAGAAATTGTAAAGATATTATTTCGTGTCATCTGTGGCCTCAATCCTCAGAAGACTAATGGCCGTGATGGAGTTCTATTGCCTTTAATAACTGTGCCTCCGTGCTGACATCCTGCCTGGTCAAACTGTTTTGCCTCTTCCTATCAACATCTATTTTACCTTCCTGCATGAAGACCACACACATGCACGCTCTAACCCTCTAACCTTCTAAACCTTCAACAACCGTCCTATGGTTCTGACGTATGGATAAATAAGATGAAGAAATCTGTATAAATTTCCAAACATTCCTGTCTTTCTAAATGTTTTGAAAGCATCTTCACAACAAATTGCTAAGCATCCATCAACTATAGCTATCAACCTTCTCCCTCATCGTTACTATTTATTCTGCAAGTGATTTTCTACTGATGATTCCTTTTCCTTCCAAGATGAATATTATTATACCACACGTTTTTGTTTTACATGCCTGTGTCTTTTTTTATCACTTGGAATTTGTGGTTTGCAGCTTTAGTTTTTGTATTTCTGGGTACTTTTATAATTTATATGTGGCTTTTAAGAACAATTAAGAAAACTACCATCTGGACATAGTGATTTCGTTTTCTTCAGTGATCTGAAGCGTCTGTGATGACTGCTTCTTTAGTCATACCAACATTGCACAACATGATACACAAAACTTGTCTTCAGGAAAAAACGTACTGAAAAAATATAATGTTAACCTTTAAGGAAAGAGTATTGATTTCAATCTATCAGTCAATTAGGGGGAGGCGGTGGCCGAGTGGTCAGTGTGCGGGCATTGTGAGGCCGTGGACCTAGGTTTGAGTCCCACCGAATCACGCTGATTTTTTAAACCATCGCCGAGTGGCGGAAGATTACCGACACGCTGCCCAGATCTTCAACCAACCCTGACTTCAGAGACTTCGGTCAAGTGGAGCACCGGGGGGCAGCATGGCCAAGCAGGAGTCATACATCACGGCAGCCACTATAAATAAAGTTCACCTCCGCCACGAACGGGCTGTGGTCGCCCAAGAGGTCCTTCAGGACAGCCTACCGGCGCTATAGGCAGCGCCTAAAAAAAAAATCAATCAATTAGAGTACACGCCGGGAGCGCGTCGCCTCGCCCACCAGACGCAGGGGTTCCTTCGGGCAAGTCTCCCTGCAGGCCCTCTTCCCATCCAAAGTACCTCATGGCAGGATCTCTTGTCTTGCTCAATCCACGAACTCTGTGGGCGTCTCTTGGCCTCTTCCGCTCTGGGTTGTCTCTTATAGAAACAACCGGGCGAGCAGCGTCGGTTTCTGGGTTGCGTGCCACATGCCCGTATAGTCGGAGTTGGCTTTGACGGACTATACAGGTAATAAATATCGAATCATGGATTATGGAGTAATGGCCAGATTGACACAAAGTCATCACAGCGATATCCCATGATTCTGCGTAGGCTCTTATTACCAAAGGCATGCATCCATCTCTTCAAGTCCCTGTTCAGTGTCCATGTCTCACAGCCATATAGAGTAAGACAGGGAGTTCAGGCGGCTTGAAGGGCCAGATCTTTGTCCTTCTACACAGGTATCGACAACGCCACATACTTGTGCTGAGCGAGTCCATAACACCGTGGGCCAAGCCAATCCGCCGTAAGACTTTTTGACGAGCCCCCCGTTGTTCTGAACTACACTACCAAGGTATGTGAAATTTTCAAGATATCAGTGTTCTAGCCACTTGCATAAACAGACTGTACTGTTTCATTGAGCAAGCCTCCAATGCCATTCATTAAAAGAGGAAGTGATGGTAAAATAAAAGAAAGCATTATATCATAGTTTTCTTTATTCGTAGTGCATCAATTTTGATGGCGGGAATCGGGGTGACACCATACAACAAGACTGGACAAAAGAAAAATAGACGCTCCAAGAAGAGCCGGATATAGAACAAAATAAACACGCCGACGTGCATGCATCAGTGTCTACATCCGTGAGAGTGGGACAGCGCGGCGATGGAGTCCCCTGAGGCTACACCTTAACGGTTCGGAGGAACGAGGACAAGTAGTGGTCAGTGGAGGCGTTTACTTCCTGGTGAAGGTGATGCCCTGGGCGCGCTGCTCCGCGGCGATGCGGAGGAGCTCGTGCACGTGCTCGGGGATCGGGGGGGCGACGGGGAGCAGGGAGGACTCGGGCCTGTAGCCGTTCTCGTCAGCCACGTAGCGGAACTCAGCGTAGGTGCCGTCCTCAAGGGGGAACCTGAGGGGTGAGGAAGGCGTGAAGGGTGGGGATGGGTGTGTTTGATGGGCTTCTCTCTCTCTCTCTCTCTCTCTCTCTCTCTCTCTCTCTCTCTCTCTCTCTCTCTCTCTCTCTCTCTCTCTCTCTCTCTCTTTTAAATTGTGCAGACTTTGAAATTCTTGCTTCAGTTTCATAGCAATACGCATTATATAACTTCAGGTTCCTACCTGAAGCTGCCGTCCATGTTGCTCTGGCCCTCTGACCCGGGGGTGCCGGTCTTGGACAACTCGATGCCGTTGCTCGTCTGGACGTTGTAGTAGAAGTTGCCGTCGCCGCTGTCGCTGCGCTCGTCGAGGGTGATGGTGGCGTCCTTGTCAGGGCGGGCGGCGGCCACGGCCAGCAGGCAGGCGAGGAGTACCTGCAGACCACGACGAGCATTAGGCAAGGGGTCACGACCGGGCCATGACATGCATTGAGGAAGGTCGAACCTCATTGTGGAGGTTATGGCTCTATAAGGCAAGTCAAGACTCATTGTGGAGACCATGACGCCTCGAGCAAGGTCAGGTCTCGACACACTTGGCATTATTGTCAGGAGCAAAAGTGTGTCTTCAGGCTCAAGTGGATAGTCACCCAATACTAAGAAGCCTGAGAAATTAAGTGATGGGAGTGGGAGGGGCATTATGGGGCATAGATACTTTGGGCAAGGGAAAGAAATTAAAAAGTGCATGGGATACATATGGTGACAAGGAGGAAAAGTTGCATAATTGTAATAAAACGGGAAATGGCGCAAGAGAAGAGCAATACACCTAAACTAGAATAGCACATTTGTTGAAAATCTCATTGAAAGGAAAATAATATATGCATGAACGAAGTAGTACATATCTGTGACTTTTAATATTCAAAAGAAGAAAAAAAGAAAAACAAATAAGATTAGAGAAAGTGCTCGCAAGGGGCCGTGGAGCCAGCTACTCTACGTGTGTGTGTGTGTGTGTGTGTGTGTGTGTGTGTATGTGTGCGTGTGTGTGTATGTGTGTGTATGTGTGTGTGAGAGAGAGAGGCCACAAGAGTGTGTGGCGACGCTACTCACAAACTTCATGTTGTTGAGGGTCTGGGGATCTGTTGAGGATGACTGGAAGCTGCGGCGTGCGGGCTATTTATACCTACGCCGAGGTCAGGACAGGTTAGACGGGGAGGGCCGAGCTGCTGGGGCGGGAGGCGGGCCGGGGTGAGGAAGGGGCGAGGTGACCAAGAGACACAGTTAAAAAAGAGGAACGGAATGAAGGGAAAGAAGTGGATAAAAGCGCCACAAAAGAAAAGACGGCAATTTCTATGTTTTTTCGCTTACGTTTTTTAGAGATTTTGTCAAGTTAATGAGATATACAGAGACTCGGCTGTTGTTAGGTTAGAATGAGAAGATAGATAGGTAGATGGACAGATAGACAGATATAGGCAGATAGTTAGAGAGAGAGAGAGAGAGAGAGAGAGAGAGAGAGAGAGAGAGAGAGAGAGAGAGAGAGAGAAGGAACAAGTATATACCTACAACTCGCAGAATAAAATTTAGTTAAAAAAAAAAGCCAAGCTGCATTTAGGAGTGACTTAGCATTTGAAGACGAGGAGCTGCAGGAATATTATGAGCATCTGAAGAAACGCCGTCTTGCAAAACTATGAACAAATGGAGAAAAATATACTACAAAAAACTTACTATATATATAAAAAAAAATAATAATGAACCCGAGTATTGATGGAGTGCTATGAAGACGAAGGGGCTGGAGAGCGAAGATAAAACAAAGGGGATGTGAAGAAACAGGATAAAGAGGAGGAAGAGGGAAAAAATGAGAAGGAAGAATGTGAAGGAATGGAGGAGCAAGGGGAGGAAAAAAATGGAGGAATGTCAAGGAACAGAAAATGGAGGAGGAGGGGGAGGAAAAAAAGCGAAGATGAGGGAGGGATGTAAATAAAGAGGAGGAAAAAGCGGAGACAAGATAAGTATGCGCAAGAACAGGAGGAGGAGGAGGAGGAAGAGGGGAAGGAAATAACGTAAATGAGGGAGGGATGTGAATAAAGAGAAGGAGGAGGGGAAGTAGGAGGAAGAAACGGACACGAGGGAAGGGTGTGAAAAAAAAACAAGGAGGGGGAGGAGGAGGAGGAGGTGGAAGAAAACACGCAGCGAAGGGAAGAACATGAAAAAGAACGTAAGAATGGAGAGGAACCGCAAAAATTAAGAAGATAGAAAAAGTAGAAAAGATAATAGGAGGAGGAACAACAAAAATGAAGAGAGAGGTATATGAAGGGCCAGAAAAAGGAGGGGGAGGGGGAGGAACAATCACAATGGCAAACAAACAGGAGACGCGAGCTAGCGGAGCAAGGAGTGCATGAAGGAGGAAATGCCGGGCGTTCTGGAGGGCGTGGAGGTGCAAGGAACCAGGGGAGTGCATGTAAGGAGGGCGGCGAAGGGGTGCGGTGGGTGGTGGAGCTGGTGGGCGGAGGATCGAGGTGCTTGGGGCGATGGGTGAATGGTAGGGGTTAAATGTTAGGGGTTAGGTAGTGGCTGAGTAGTGGTGGGTGTTTTAGGCGGTTGGTGGTGGGTTGTGGGTGGTGGTAGAGCATGGGAGATGCGGGTAGTGAGTAGTGGGTAGTGAATGGTGGGGTAGAGGTGGAGGAAAGCGTAAGAAGGTGGGATGTAAAAAAAAAGTGTTGTAATATGTATAAAAAACAACTTTCCTTTTTTTTTTGGGGGGGGGGTTGCATTAATATTGTGGGTTCCCTTTTTTAACTTATTAAATCTTGACATTGAAATCCGTGAAAAAAAGATGGAATATCCTTTAGAGTATTGCCTTTAGTGCTTTTGTATTCCACGGTGGCAACTCTTCTTAAAAAATAGGTATATGTAAACAAATAAGCTAACTAAAAATATATATATAAAAAAGCAGTATCAAACATCACTGAAAATAGAATGAAAATAAAAAACTCCTCTCAACTCTTTTTATGGGAGGAGTGATTTGCCGGCTTTTTTTCATTATTGTTTTCTTTCTTTGCCCTTGTGCTGTTTCCTTTACTCTAAACAAAATCGCTATGAAATGCTATGAAAAATACAACTCTCCCCTTCTTCCAAGAGTGAGCGTGTGTGCTGTTGTTTGTATGTATGCATGAACGTCGTGTCTGGCGAGGCCTTTGGGTCATCCAGAGCCTCACGAAGGTCTTGTCTCGAACCACAACATGACTTCCTCGACGCCCCAATGTTAGCTAATCCGTCGCTGGGCCGAGCCGGGGCCGTCGAAAAAAAGGATACCGTGTTAAATGGGTATCCCGAAGGTCTGTGGGTCGTGAGCCGGGGAGGGGCGCCCATTGTGTGTGTAAGGGGGAGGGTGTGTGTGTGTGTGTGTGTGTGTGTGTGTGTGTGTGTGTGTGTGTGTGTGTGTGTGTGTGTGTGTGTCCTCCTCTACGACATGGAACGGAGAATAAACAGGAATAGGAGGAGAAAGACGAAAAGGAGAGTAGGGGGAAGAACAAGATGGTAAAAAGAGAGGAGGAGGAGGAGGAAGAGGAAGAGGAGAAAGAAGAAAAAGAAGACGATGATGATGATGATGATGAACAAGAACAAGAAGAAAATAAGAAGAAAGAGGAAGGAGGCAAGGGGTACGGGGAGAATGAGACGACAGAACGGGGCAATGATAAATTATTTTAGGAGAATAGTGGATGATTAATGACTAAGAGAAGGGGAGAATCAAGGGCAGGCGGAGAGGAAACATGGAAGGCATGGAAGAGCACGCAACAGAAGGCTTTGGCGTGTGACGAGGTTGCCTACTTGGTGATCTAATCAGGAGGAGGTGGAAAAGAAGAAGGAAGAGGAAAGAGAAGAGGAAGAGGAGGAGCAGGAGGAAGGAGAGGAAGAGAGAGAGGAGGAAGAATAAAATGACCTCCGAAACAGATTACACCACTTGGTTTACGAAAAGCGGGAAGGTTCAATTCACTCCTGGCACAAAAAAGTAACGGTCATTGCAGGTTATTTCTAGATACTTGATCGTTCATGCACTAGCTACTGCAGGAGGGTTGTTCCAGTGACGGATGACTACTTGAGAAAAAAATATCATGCCGGTATTGCATCCCCTCGCTTGAATCAATTAATGGAAAGTTATTTCTAGTTCTTGGTTTAGTTTGGAGCTAAAAAAAAAAAAAAGTGGAGTGATCGACGTTGCTGAACTTCTTTAGGTATTTGAAGACCTGTATCGAATTCCTCCATAGTCATCTTAGTCATCTATTCACACCTGAAGAGAGGAGGAGGAGGAGGAGGAGGAACACATAGGAACACAAAGGAAGAACATACACCAGCAGACCTGGTGGTCCTTACGAGGCTGCTTGTGACAAGCTACACTAACTATCTAATCAAAGGTGGAAGATGAAGGATAGCAAAGGCGAAGGCTCCTCCCCACCCCCTCATCCCTCCAGCCAAAGCTGGCAGGAAAGGAAAAAGAACCATGCTGCATGGAAAAACTGCATGGAAATTATGTAGGAAAGAAGAAAGAACTACCATTAATTAATGCTACCACTAACCGGGCGATAAAAACGGACAAGGACACCAGTATTCGAAAGAACTTAACGTTATAACGACAATGAGTAATATCTTAGTTGCTGGTTGGATTCAAAATACTTGGCTAATCTATTCTTGAAAGCCGTGACTGTTGTGCTATCAACGACATCATAGGGTAGAGAATTCCAATCGTTAACGACTCGATTGAAGAAGAAGTGTTCGGCTACGTGCGACGAGAATCTTTTACCACTTATCTTGAAACTGTTATTTCTTCTTGTTCTATTTGATTGATCAATTGTAAAGTAATCTTCCGCATTAATATCACTGAATCCTTTAAACATTTTAAACACTTCTATTAGATCGCCTCGCATTCTTCGTTTTGATAAGCTGAATAAGTTTACTTCTTTAAGCCTTTGTTCATAAGATAAATTTATCAACCTAGGAATATTTTTTTTTACTCTTCGTTGAACCCGTTCCAACTTTTCTACGTCTTTTCTGTAATAGGGAGATCAAAACTGTACACAGTACTCTAGACGGGGTCGAACCAGCGAATTATAAAGTTTTAATATTATTTTTTTCCGATTTATTATTAAAAACTCGTCCGATGAAGCCAACCAATTTGTTTGCGGTTTTAACTACCTCTGAACAATGCTGACTGGGCTTTAAATCGCTTGATATAGTGATTCCAAGATCCTTTTCTTTACTTACTGCAGAAAGTTGTTGGCCATTCATTACGTACTGAACGCGATTGTTACTGTTTCCAATGTGCAACACTTTACATTTTTCAACGTTAAATTTCATTTGCCATTGATTGGCCCAACGTGCAAGTCGATCTATATCCGATTGTAATGCTTCTTCATCGAGTGTCATAGTTACCTTACTAGCGATTTTTGTGTCATCAGCAAATTGTGATATTTTGCAAGTGAGCCCATCATCGATATCATTAACATAAATTAAGAAGAGCATGGGGCCAAGCACTGGTCCTTGAGGTGCGCCACTTCTGACATCAAGCCAGTTAGATAAAACACCGTTTAGAACTACTCTCTGTTTCCGCTCAAAGAGCCAGTCCACAAGCCAATTGGGAATGTTACCTGAGATACCGCGCGCCAATAGTTTACTGAGCTATTGTTTGTTGGGGACCTTATCAAATACCTTTTGAAAATCCAGATATATGATATCTACAGATCTGCTTTCATCGACTCAAAAGTATAATGAAAAAATCAAGTAAGTTAGTTAAACACGAACGTTTACTACGGAAGCCATGTTGCGAATTATTTATTATATTATTTTCGAAAAATTTCACCATATTGTCGCGAATGACAATCTCCATTAAGTTACAAACAATCGATGTCAGACTTATTGGTCGATAGTTTCCTGGATGAGACTTGTCCCCCTTTTTGAAAATTGGTGTGACATTTGCTAGTTTCCAGTCCGACGGAACTTTTCCAGATGTTAAAAAATTATTGAATAAGATAGAGAGCGGTTTACAAATTTGATGTTTGATTTTTTTTAAAATTCTAGGTGTAATTTTATCTGGACCAGGAGCTTTGCTTACTTTAATCTTTTCAATTGTGCGTAAAATGTCACTTTCTATGCACGCCATTTAAAATCTTTTCGGTCCTTCTAACCTCCGGCGGTTGAGGTGATAAACAATATTCTTCGGTAAATACGGATGCGAAAAAGTTATTTAGGATTGTAGCCATTTCATTTTCATCTTTCGTGTGGTTATCGTTATCATTAGCAAGCGGTCCGATAGTAAAAGGGAGTGACTTTTTTATTATTTACATAGCTAAAAACTTCTTTAGGATTAGATTTACTTGTTTCCGCTGTATTTTCTTCAAAACTTTTCTTGCTTCATATTATTAATTTTTTGGTTTCACGGCGAATTCTGTCCAACTCTAGTTTGTCATCCTCACTCTGAGTTAATATGTATCTCCTGTATATGCGTTTTTTTTAAGAGAGAGGCTATTTTTTATTTCGTTATTCCACCATTTGGGTTTCTTCTTAAAAGCTGAACGTCTGTTACGATAGGATACGCATATGCTTATGGTATTGTTCAATATTGTGGTGAAGGCCTCCCACGATTTATCAATATCTGTTTCCGTCGAAATTACAGTCCAGTCAGAATTATTTAAAATTGATCGGAGTCTTACAAAATTCGCTCTCTGATAATCAGGCACCTTTTCTTTACTAGCAATTACTTTACTTTCATTCATCTTGATGCTGAATGTGATTATTCGGTGATCGCTAGAACTGAAAACTGGACCAACATTAACTTCGTTAACTAGATCACCTGTCGTTGAAAAGATAAGATCAAGTATATTATTTTCCTTAGTCGGTTCTTGAACGTGTTGATGTAAATCACTTTCTAATATATTTGTGTACAGGTCGAGCCCTGTATGACAGTTCAACGCTTCGCCCCATCTTTCCACTGGCAAGTTAAAGTCCCCAACAATTACTGCCTCGCAGCTGCTACTTGTTTTTATTATTAATTCACTTAACGCGTGGTCGATATCAAGAGTCTGCCCTGGCGGTCCATAGATTAGTCCAACTACTAGTTTAAGAGACTTATTTTTAATTTCAATGAAGACCGTGTCCACATTGGTTATAAAATCTGTTTTCACGGATACTGGATGGAGAGAGTTGTGGATGCATAAGATAACGCCTCCACCCTGTCTGTTCTCTCTTTCATGACTAAAATTCGTATAACCCGGTAATCTATATTCCGCAATGAAATCTCTATTTTAAGTGTCTATCCAAGATTCTGTGACTCCGATGATGTCATAATGATTTGTAGCTGCGAGTGTTTCTAAGTCTTCAAATTTGTTACGTAGGCTACGAGCGTTTATATAGCAAGCTTTAATGTGATTCGAGTCGGGGGTTGCGCTGGTTGAGTGCTCCCTCAGGTTGGAGCTGCTGGTGTTCTCACCTTGGCGTTTTTTGCCTTTCGAAGAGCCACTTGGTCACAGAGCAGCCTCCCGAAACGGGCTGCTCCAACAGGGTTTAAGTGGATGCCATCGGCAAGGAACAAGTCCGAATCGTAGTAAAAATTGTTCCACAAATTAACGAAGTGGACGTTTTCTTGTGAGCAAAGGGACTGAAGTCTGTTGTTCGTGCTGAAGGCCTTACTGTAAAAGTTAGGTTCGGCACCGACCCTCGGGAGGATTCCTGAAATTATGATGTTACTGTCATCCGTTTTTCGTTTATACTGCTTGATCATGCGGCGGTATTTCTCAAGCAGTTCCTCAGAACGGGTTGTCCTTACGTCATTTGTGCCCGCGTGAATGACAAAGAGGGTGTTTCGGTCGGCATTACTCGTGACATTGCACGCTGCGGTGATGTCGTCTATTCTGGCACCTGGATAACAGTAACGTTTTCTGCGTCCGTTTGATGAACGACCACAGAACTCAACCAGCTGGCCACGCACCATGGAGTCCCCAACTAGGCGAGTCTCAGATTCATTCTTCATGGTGTCTGGCAGGACCTGAAACCTATTGAAGGTAGTGGGGGTCAGTAAATATTTTGTTGCCTGCTTCAGTTTGGCTCCTTTCCTTACAGGTTGGAACCCGTCATCATCTCGACCTGTAGCGCCGGCAGGCTTTCATCAGGGGCGTGGTGGTCGGCCCAGACCCGTCATGGCGCAGGCAATTTTTTTATAGTATATATATATATATATATATATATATATATATATATATATATATATATATATATATATATATATATATATATATATATATATATATATTATATATATATATATATATATATATATTATATATATATATATATATATATATATATATATATATATATATATATATAATATATATATATAATATATATATATAATATATATATATAATATATATATATAATATATATATATAATATATATATATATTATATATATATATATTATATATATATATTATATATATATATTATATATATATATATATAATTTCACACGTGACTTTGCCCCGCTGCTGTGTGGTGCCAACTCGCTCTTTCCTCTGTTTTCCTCTGCTTTCGCGGTGTGAGGCGTTTGTGCTTCTGTGGACTGCTGCTGTACTGGAGGACTAAAAAACCAGGAAGATTACCCTGCCTTCTACTACAGACCGCTAAGTGTTCTGATTTAGTATTTACTTAGTTAGATAGTGATCCACAGTTACTCCTAGGACAAGTGTATTAAGCTTCCCACATCTACACTAAATTCAACATTCTTTCACGCCAACCCAGTGCTACACGGTTTTATATTGCTTTTGTGTTTTTTATATTGCTTTTGTGTTTTCTTCTCCTATTATTAGGATACTTTACTGTGCTGTGATAATAGGACTACGTGAATCAGGCGCGCCAAGCTACGTTAATTTCTAAGTCCACACAAAACATAAGATAATCCACTTTCCGCGCAAACCTAGTGAACACAGTTATTATCTTCTTTACGTAAGTGATTTCTCAGTATATTAATATTGGCCTATGTTTTGTCTTGGTGGGTAGAAATAACCGCCTTTTTACCCGAGACACCCTTTTCCCCGGGGAATTGACATGACTTCGACATCACAGCATCTGTTGGTTTGTTTTCCTAGATACACATTTTTGACCTGACGACCTCACCGCAGCTGCGTACTTTGTTATCGTCTTAACGCGCCTAATTGTTTCCGTCTTGCCTCGCCCATATCTTCACCATGACGTCCCTCAAGCGTTGTTCTGGGTGTGGCCTTCGCATGGCCAAGCAGTACTTTCTTTCCAAGGACGTTTGTAGGTTCTGCGTTAAGACTCAGAAGGATGATCAGAGGATCATAGAGTTAGAGAATAGGGTTACGACTCTCGCCGCCCAGGTACACTTACTGGTTAGTGCAGCAGCAACAAGCCCCGCCTCCTCCTCTTCCTCTTCCTCTTCTTCCTCGTCCTCCTCCCCTCTAGTATTGTCTTCACCCACACAGCAGCCCCTCCCATCCTCCTCCTCCTCCTCCTCGACCATCTCCGATCTCCCCGCTTCCCACCCCTCCTTCTCCTCTTCTTCCTCCTCTTCCTCCTCCTCCTCCTCCTCCTCCTCCTCGCCTTCCTCTTCCGTCCCCCCTCTCCCCTCTCCCCGCCCACCCTCCTCCTCCTCCTCCTCTCCCTCTTTCTCCTCCTTGTCCTCCGCCTCCTCGCTCGTCCCTCCCTCCCACACCTGTCCTTCACCTTCCCCTTCCCCTCTTCCTCCTCCCCTCCTCGTCCGTCCTCCCTCCCCACCTCACTCTCCCTTTCACCTCCTCCTTCCTCCTCCTCCTCCTCCTCCTCCTCCTCCTCCTCCTCCGCCTCCAATTCCTCGCCTTCCTCTTCTGTCCCCCCTCGCCCCTCTTCCCGCCCCCGCTCCTCCTCCTCATCCTCTCCCTCTTTCTCCTCCTTGTCCTCCGCCTCCTCGCTCGTCCCTCCCTCCAACACCTGTCCCTTACCTTCCCTTTCCCCCTCTTCCTCCTCCCTCCACCACCTCACCCTCCCTTTCTCCTTCTTCCTCTTCCTCCTCCTCCTCCCCCTTTCCACCTTCCACCTCTTCCACAATTTCTCCTCGTTCTTCACAGCAGGTCCCTCCCTCCTTCCCGCTCTCCCTCCCCCTTCACCCCTCCTGGCCCCCCTTCCGACCGTCGGATTCTTGTTGTTGGTGATAGTCAGGTTCGTTATGTTGACAGGTATTTTTGCTCCAAGGATAAGAACAGGACGAGGGTGTGTTTCCCAGGGGCAGGGGTGGGCCATATATCAGACAGGATTGAGGCGTGTATGGCAAGCGAGGGATCGAACCCCATTGTCTTTCTCAGCTGTGGCGGAAACGACGTTTCTCGTGTGCCAAGCGAGGACCTTCTCAGGCGTTTTAGAGAATTGTTAGGCAGGATACGTGACGCTGGTGGGTCGCCAGTAGTGTGTGGCGTCCTGCCAAGGAGGGGCGTTGGCGATGGATGTCTGTCAGGGCGATAGCAGTGAACAGCAGACTTGCTGAGCACTGCGAGCGCAATGGGTGGCTGTTCGTCGACAATTGGGACCTCTTCTTTGGCAACGACGCCCTCTACGCCCGTGACAGGATACACTTGACGTTCAAGGGTGTTGAGGCTCTCTCAGACTCCCTTGAGCGAGCACTTGGTACCCTGCGGGATTTTTAGTATAGGCGAGGGGGAGGAGTAATGGGAGCAATGGGAGGAGTAATGGGAGGACATCTAGCTCATAATATAACCAGGCAGCTTAGAAGTAATTCTAGAGGAGTAACAGAGGACGGGCTAAGAATCTTCTATACTAACAGCAGGAGCCTCAGAAACAAGATAGACTTACTAAGGGGTGAAGCTTGTTCAGAAAATTTTGACATTATAGCGATCACTGAGACATGGATAGACACTGCTAATAGAAATTTTAGATCAGAATTTGAAATAACGGGTTATCAGATGTTTCACAAAGACAGAAGGGGCAGAAAGGGAGGTGGAGTTGCGCTATATGTTAAAGACTCACTTAAATGTTTAGTTAACAACTCAGTCAAAACTAACATGGATTCAGAATCAGTTTGGGTGGACGTTGACAAAGGAAAGAAAAACTAACTCTAGGAGTTATATACAGGCCACCAACCTTAACAGGCAGGACACAGTATATTACTACAGGAGATTGGCAGGGCAGTATGAGTAGAAATGTCTGCGTAATGGGGGACTTTAATTATAGGAATATAGACTGGGAAGATCTAGTGGGTGACCTGGAAGCCGAGGACTTTCTTGAAGTTATACAAGATAATTTCCTTAAGCAGGTAGTTACTGAGCCTACCTGAGGAGATAACATATTAGACTTAGTCCTAACCAATAATGGGAACTTGCTACGTGAGTTGGAGGTGGGCGGAGAGTTAGGAAATAGTGATCACAGAACAGTTCGTTTTAGCTTAGACTGGGCGGTAACCGCGAACCAAACCCAGTGTTAGTGCCAGATTTTAGAAGAGCAAACTACGAGGGGCTTCGAAGACATCTTGAAGGGTAAACTGGGATAATTTAGGGATTCATGAGGGCCAGAACTGCGGATTGGAGAGCCAGGAGAACCAGGTAGAAATGTCTTACAATAATCTAGTTAGAGTAATAGTAGAGGGCAAGAACAGCATATACCACAGCGAACACTTAGAAAAGAAACAATGATCCTAAGTGGATGACTCGTGGACTAAAACACGAGATTGGGTTAAAGAAGGGAATTTATCAGAAAATAAAGAATGGTGAAACACATCTCAGGGGCCGGTACGTCGAACTATCTAGATTAGTTAAGAAAAACACCAGGATAGCAAAAAAGAACTATGAGATCAAAGTAGCAAATGAGGCGAAAAGTGATCCTAAGAACTTCTTTCACATGTATAGAACAAAAACACGGGAGAAAATTGGACCGCTGAAAACAAACACAAGGGAGCTAGTAGAAAATTACGAAAAAATGAGCACATTGTTGAACGGCTACTTCCTTTCAGTATTCACACAAGAGGATCGAAGGACTATACCGGAAAGGGTTCAGGTGTACGAGGGCGGGGATGGCGATAAATTGAGGGATTTAATCATTACCAGGCAAGTAGTTCAGGATGAGATAAATAAGCTTAAGAAGAACAAGTCGCCAGGTCCTGACGGGATAGTTCGAGGGTATTAAAGGAGCTAGGTGATATAATCAGTGACCCACTAACCGACATCTTTAAGATGTCGGTAAATACTAACTATGTGCCGAGCCTATGGAAAGTAGCTAATGTGACGCCGATTTTCAAAAAAGGGGGACAGGTCAGTTGCTTCAAACTATCGCCCAATTAGCTTAACATCGGTTATAGGGAAGATGCTGGAGTCCATAATAGCCAGGAACATTCGGGAGCATTTAGAGAAACATAGCTTAATTCACGACTCGCAGCATGGGTTCACAAAAGGTAGGTCATGCCTCACCAATCTCTTGTCCTTCTACAATAAAGTATTCGAGGCGGTTGACAGAGATGAAAATTATGATGTAATCTATCTTGATTTTAGTAAAGCGTTTGACAAAGTTCCTCACCAACGACTGTTGCTTAAATTACAGGCTCACGGAGTAGAGGGTAAAGTTTTGAACTGGGTCAAGGCGTGGCTTAGCAATAGGAAGCAAAGAGTGCAAATCAATGGTAAAAGATCTGACTGGGGATGTGTTACAGTGGGGTCCCACAAGGTTCGGTATTAGGTCCACTTTTGTTTATTATTTATATCAATGACTTAGACACAGGAATTAGTAGTGATGTTAGTAAATTTGCAGATGATACCAAGATCGGTAGAGTAATTGAGTCGGATCAGGACGCTAGTATTCTCCAAGGTGAACTCAACAGATTATATGACTGGGCGGATAAATGGCAGATGGAGTTCAATGTAGGGAAGTGCAGTATTCTGAGTGTAGGTAGGAACAACCCCTCACATAACTATTGCTTAAATGACACTCTCATAAGTAGGTCTGGGTGCGAGAGGGATTTAGGGGTCTTAGTGAACTCTGATCTCCGTCCAAGGGCACAATGCATTCAAGCTAGAAATCGAGCTAATAGGGTACTGGGATTTATTTCAAGGAGCGTAAGCAACAGAAGCCCCAAAGTCTTCCTCAAACTATATTTAGCATTAGTTAGACCTCATCTTGACTATGCGGTTCAGTTCTAGTCACCCTACTATAGAATGGATATCAAAATGTTAGAATCGGTGCAGAGGAGGATGACTAAGATGATTCAGGGGTTGAGAAACTTGCCATACGAGGAAAGACTCAAACAGTTAAACTTGCATTCTCTAGAAAGGCGAAGGGTGCGTGGAGACATGATCGAGGTTTATAAATGGATGAAGGGCTTTAATAAGGGAGACATTCATAAGGTTTTGTTGGTAAGAGAACCGGGTAGGACACGAAGTAACAGGTTTAAACTGGATAAATTCAGATTCAACAGGGACATAGGCAAAAATTGGTTTACTAACAGGGTGGTGGATGAGTGGAATAGGCTTAGTAGTCATGTGGTGAGTGCCAATACAATTGTCACATTCAAAAATAGACTAGATAAATTCATGGACAGCGATATTAGGTGGGGTTAGATACACGGGAGCTTAGGGTCAAAGGAGCTGCCTCGTACAGGCCTACCGGCCTCTTGCAGACTCCTGCGTTCTTATGTTCTTATGTTCTTATATATATATATCAGGAGCAGCGAGTAGCGGGCTTTTTTATTGTTTCTTTTTTTTGTGCCCTTGTGCTGTCTCCTTTGCTGTAATATATATATATATATATATATATATATATATATATATATATATATATATATATATATATATATATATATATATATATATATATATATATATATATATATATATGCTACTACTTCATGGTGTTATGAATGGCTTGGGATTTGAGGGAAAGACAACGACTCTGTAAACCTTCCATTTCACTTGGCAACGTGGCTCATGCGATGGTGCCGCACCATTCACCCTTCCGCCACCATGGAAAACTTACGTAGGTCTCACTCTCGCGTCCTGCACAGCCAAACAAAAGATATTATATATAACGTAAATATGAGAGAGAGAGAGAGAGAGAGAGAGAGAGAGAGAGAGAGAGAGAGAGAGAGAGAGAGAGAGAGAGAGAGAGAGAGAGAGAGAGAGAGAGAGAGAGAGAGAGAGAGAGAGAGAGAGAAGGGGGAGGGGGGAGAGCACCTGCAACCCTTGCGAGGCTTGGCCAGTGGCATCTGTCACCAGGTGTTCTCCACCAACTCTAGAGAGTATCAGACGCCCTTCCAGAGGGACCAAAAAGCTGAAATATTCCTTGAGCATAAGAAAAACCCTCTGAAACTCCACCTAGAAACCAGGAGGTACAACCTAAAAAGGCCCCGGAAGACATCTCTTTCAGAAGAATAGGGATGGGAGTTCCGTCGTTAGAGGGGAGGACAGGCTCACACCGAACAACTGTTCCTTCTCTACACCTGCAGGCCTAATTAACTAGGGCACGGTCCAGCTAACTAGGACCCTGGAACTCCAGCCATTGTCTCATTAAGAGGTCCTCTGCCTGCACTCCAACCCACCACTGCTGCTGCCCAGAGGCTTCACCTTGACCCTGGCACGGGAGACAGATCAGGTATTACACCTTGTCCAAGGGTGACCTGAGACTATGCAAGGCAGGGGCCTCTAGTTCCCTGAGGTGAGAAGGAGGTGGAGAAAAAGGAGAAGGAGGAAGAAGAGAAAGGAGAGGAGGAAAAGTAAAATGAATAAAAACAGAAAACAATTAAAAAAGGCAGAAAAAGAGAAAAAGAAAGAGGAACAGAAACTATTTCAGCACAACAAAAAGGTAAATCACTATAAACGGGGAAAGAAAAAAAGTTAGAGAAAAAAAAATATAAGTATAAGGAAAAAGAAGAAGAAGAGGAACGGGAAGAAGGAATCAAAAAAATGCCGGGTGGAAAAAAAAGGTTACGAAGAGTATGAAAAGAACAAGGAATAGGTGGAGCAATAGCACGAGGAGGAAGAGGAGGAGGAGGAGCAGGATGAGGAGGAGGAAGAGGAGGAGAAGGAGGAGGAGGTGAATCTTCCGTCCTTGGAGCACAAAACAAAGGAGGTGCTTGTGGTAACCTTGAGGAAAGCCGGTCATGAGAAGGCCTTGGTGGCTTATTTGTGGCGCGCGCGTGTGTGTGTGTGTGTGTTTGTGTGTGTGTGTGTGTGTGTGTGTGTGTGTGTGTGTGTGTGTGTGTGTGTGTGTGTGTTTGTGTGTATGTGTGTGTGCGTGAGTATGCATTCCAGTCGTCCCAACAGGTGAATCGTGAGCTGCATATCACTTTGTATTTCTTTTCGCATTAATTTGTCATCCTTGTCATGCACGTTCTTGTAAATGTTGTCTTTGGGTCTTGCTCTCCGTGATGTTTTGATTGAGGGGTGAAAGGTGAGGGAGGAAGGGAGAGAGGGAAGGAGGAATAAGAAGCTAGGGAGAAGGGAGAGAGGGAAGGAGGAATAAGAAGCTAGGGAGAAGGGAGAGAGGGAAGGAGGGATACGAAGCTAGGGAGAAGGGAGAGAGGGAAGTTGGAATACGAAGCTAGGGAGAAGGGAGAGAGGGAAGTTGGAATACGAAGCTAGGGAGAAGGGAGAGAGGGAAGGAGGAATACGAAGCTAGGGAGAAGGGAGAGAGGGAAGGAGGAATAAGAAGCTAAGGAGAAGAGAGAGAGGGAAGGAGGAATACGAAGCTAGGGAGAAGGGAGAGAGGGAAGGAGGAATAAGAAGCTAGGGAGAAGGGAGAGAGGGAAGGAGGAATAAGAAGCTAGGGAGAAGGGAGAGAGGGAAGGAGGAATAAGAAGCTAAGGAGAAGGGAGAGAGGAAGGAGGAATACAGAAGCTAGGGAGAAGGAGAGAGGAAGGAGGAATAAGAAGCAAGGGAGAAGGGAGAGAGGGAAGGAGGAATACGAAGCTAGGGAGAAGGGAGAGAGGGAAGGAGGAATAAGAAGCTAAGGAGAAGGGAGAGAGGGAAGGAGGAATACGAAGCTAGGGAGAAGGGAGAGAGGGAAGGAGGAATAAGAAGCAAGGGAGAAGGGAGAGAGGGAAGGAGGAATAAGAAGCTAGGGAGAAGGGAGAGAGGGAAGGAGGAATAAGAAGCTAGGGAGAAGGGAGAGAGGGAAGGAAGAATAAGAAGCAAGGGAGAAGGAAGAATGGAAAGGGAGGAATGGGGAAGAGGGCAATGAAGACAAGTAAGAGGAAGAGGATACTTATTTATGTGTCTCGTACGCCTCGTGAGTCTTAATTAACAATATTGCACGTGTTATTACTCTGATTATCCCCTATCAAACTTTTTTTTTACTTGTGTTCTTGCTCGTGTGCGTGCTGGCGGCGGGCTTGCGTGAGTGCGTTCGTGAGTGCGTTCGTGAATGTGTGTGTGTTGGTAGGGAGGGAGTTGCGCGCTTACATTCAACCTTCCCCTCCTTTCTTGTGTTCTCTTCTCCATTATCATCGCGCAATGTTCTCATACTTTACCTCGTACACTATGTTCCTCCTCTTCCTCCTCTTCTTCTCCCTCTTCTTCTCCCCCTCCTCCGCTTCCTTCTTATCCTTCTCTCCTCATCTTCCTTCCTCTCCTCCTCTTTCCTCCTCTCTTCCTCCTTCTTCTTCCTTTTCTTCTTTCCCTCTCCTCCTCCTCCTCATCGTCATCCCCGCCAGCCTGCTCCCCTCACTGAGCGGGCCATGAAGGTGGCAGACGACTGACCACTCAAGGAGAGCCAACAACTCCTTCTGGAAAGCTATTATGCATGTGGCCATGAACCGTGTTTTCCTGTTACTGGCGGGGAGGGGGGGGGGGGGGGTTCTGTGTGGGCCTATCTCTCCGTATGTTTGTTTGTCGTGTGTGTCCGTCTTTGTTTTTAATAGCTGTCCTTTATCTATACCATCTGTCGTTGCTTCAGTCTTTTAGCATGTTTGTTTATTTGTATGTATGTATGTATGTATGTATGTATGTATTTGTGCATGGGGAGGCGGTGTCCATGAGGGCCCGGGTTCAAATCCCGCCCGTCGCTACAAGCTGACAATTTTCATTCGTCACCGAATAACCAAATATTACCCCCACGCTGTCCTGATGAACACCTGTCAACCTCTAGCGAAACTATCTACAGAGGATCAGGTGGAACTCCGGTATCATGACCAGCGGGCTTTAATTCGTTTTTTTTTTTTTTTTTTTGTTTTTGCCCTTGAGCTGCTTTCTTTACTGTAAAAAAAAAAGGATGCATGTATGTATGTATGTATGTATTTGTATATGCCTGTATGTGTGCAAGTCGACTTTCCTGTATGTCCTGTCTCTCTGTCTGCCCAATTGTGTCTTTCCTTTTACTCCATCCCAGAAAAATAAAAATAAAAAATAAAACATCCTTTCTTTGCAAGACAGATGAAACATTCACTTCCTTTATATATTTTTTCCTCTCGGATATGCCACGAGAACAGGTTCTTGCGGAAACAAACAAAAGAAGAAAAATTTATATCAACACAGATTCGTCACGCACCGGTTCAAAGCAAACATAAGAAAACGAAAAAGTAAACATTAATCTAAAGCAGTAGTTGCAGACATCCTTGTGATATTTACCCCGGAAAATGGCTCCGTAACCCGAGCAAACAGCCTCCAAGGTCTGGGCCGCGCCGGGAGCAGGGCGAGAAGCGTGACACTGGTTGGCTGGTGATGCGAGGCAGGGGTCGGGGGAGCGTCAGGCGGGCGGACACAGGGCAGGTGACGCTGTTGTTGAAAGTTTCCCCGCAGTGATGGTTGTGACTGTGGCTCCTCCTTTAGGATGGATCGCCGCTATAGTATTTCCACGTAAAACTGGCCGATGGGTAGTGGCCGCTGCGGGGTTAGCCCAGCCCCGCACCTTGGCACACACTCTCAACACCTCTGGCTTCCTCTGCAGCCACCAATACCCCATAGGCCAGTTTCACGTGGAAAACTATAGCGTCGATCGCCGCCATTGGTAACGATCAAAACAAACAAAGTGACTGTGAAAGCGGCCCTTAGTGTGAGCCATATGTGATGAGAGTTAGTTATAGACCGTTAAATATATATGTAGTTGTAGTCCTAGGGTTAAGATTAAAAAAAATATCGCTAGGGTAAGTCTTCGGTCTGTTCACAGGGTTATTTCTGTACGAGACAACCTTGAGTGGAGGAGGAGATCAGGGACGTCGATGTAACTCATGGCTGGAGGAACTCGATCGACCCTGCCAGGAAAGACTTGGGATGCAAAGGGCAGCTCCCCGATAGCGCTGGTAGGGACCGTCGGGAGTACAGGCGCCGAGTGAGTGAAGCGACTCGCCCCCGGGTGTATGCTCCCCATAAGTTAATTAAGTCTTCGGCCGTTGATGATGAATTCAGTTGTTAAACAAGAATTGGATTATAGCCACACACTAAATATATTAAACTTAATCCTACGTCTAAAAAAAATATTCACCCGTCTAAAGCTTGACTCTTAGGTTGGTATTATGAAACACTTTCGCTTCTCACATTAACAATTTCTAAAGGTTGAAGAGGGGGTCAGTCGAGTTCTAATGAGTGTTTCCTTAGGTTCACAGTACAGAAGAAGGGTCAAACTAACACCAGGGTCATAAAACTACTCCTGGAAATGCCCACAACTCCTACGAAACCCTTGTCAAATATGTGTTCTTGGGCGCCGAAATGTCTTATCATACGACGCTTAAATTTCTCCTAGATATAAAATTTGTAATGCGTTTGCCTGAAGTTCAAGGTGTAATTACAATCCCGTTGCCCGTAAGCGAAAGTCCGCCGCTGCCTCGCTATCAGCACCGAGACACCGAACAATGCCTCACCGCTATCTAAGACGCCTCCATCCTCTTGCCTCATTGCCCTGGATTACGTTGGCGAAACTCCGTGATAATTATCGTTCTCGTACCATTCTTTTCACCCTCTCGCCTCCCTTCCTTCCTTTTCTCCCTCCTCCTTCCTTTTCCATTCATTACCTCTCGCATCCTATCCCTTTCCAACACCTTAACGGGTCACAAACATCATTTTTTTCCCTTTCTTTAACCTTTTTTTCTATTCTATTCAATCTATTCTATTCACAAACATCATTCTTTTCCCTTTCTTCAACCTCTTTTCTATCATATTCAGCTATATTCTCATCACAAACATCATTCTTTTCCCTTCCTTTAACCTCTTTTCTATTCTATTCAATCTATTCTATTCACAAACATCATTCTTTTCCCTTTCTTTAACCTCTTTTCTATCATATTCAGTTCTATTCAATTCTATTCTATTCAATTCTTTAACCTCTTTTCTATTCTATTCTATTCTATTCACAAACATCACTCTATTCCCTTTTCTTTAACTTCTCTCTCATTATTTTCTTCCCTCATTTCTTGGTACCTGTTTTTTCTCCTTCCCTCCCCATGCCTCCTTGCCGCGAACTAAGAGACCTCCAGCCCATTGCCTCATGCCCTCATTGCCCTCCCTGGCTTACGTTGGCGAAACCTCGTAGTATAATTCCCGTACAGCGATCACCTCGAAGATACCCTCAATCCTGTTCTCTTTCTCCTCCCCTGCTACGATGGCCGGCTCGGGGCTGCCCTCAATGTTTCCCTTTGCTTAGCGGGCGTAAAAGTAAATGGCGCACCCTCTTTGGTTCCTCGTCTTATCTCATCTCAGCCAATTTGCGGTAAGAGAGAGGAAAGAAAGAATGCTGAGGTCGATTTTTGGTGTCCTTTATTTTTCGTGGTTTGGGTTGAAATGTTCCCCAGTTCGGTAATTATATATATTAGTTTTAGTCTCGTGAGTTTGTACTGAATTCACTCTTCATATTCTCCTCTTCTTGCCCTTTCTTCTTTCCTCCAGTTCTTTCTTTTCATCTCATAAGTTTCCGTTTCTTCGTTTTCTATAGTGTCTTATTACTTATTTGTTGTCCATTTCTAAGTCTATTTTTTTTCTTTATTTTCTCCTTTAACCTCCGTCCTCTCCAGATCTGTATTTTTTTCATGTTTCTTCCTCCTTTTCCTCCAACATTCCTTGCTCTCTTGTCTTTCATTTCGTCCTATATATTTGTCTCTCCCTTTTCTTCTTTTCTTTCTTATTTCTGTCTCTTCCCCTTTGCCAATCACCGCATCTTCCACCCTTTTTCTTTTTTTCTCTTGCCTATATACCTGTCTTTTCTCCCGCCCTACACATCATCTTTCCTTCTCTTTTTTTCACTCCTGTCATCTTTCTTTATCTCCTTCCTTGCCTTGAATCTTGTCTCCTATTTTCATCATTTCTTTCCTTTTGTTTTTCTTACACCTTTCTTTCCCTGCACTGTACTTATTTTTCTCTCCTCTTTATATTCCTTCTTTCTTTTTTTTTCTTTTCTCCTCGTCTTTTATTTACTTACCTCTTCAGCTTTTCTTCTTTTCCCTTGCTTTTCACAATGTATTTTCCTCTCTCCCTCCATTTTATATTCCTTTTTTTCTTCTCTCTTGCCCTTCGTCTTCTCTTCTCTTGCCTCTCCAGCTTTTCTCTTTCTTATACCTCCCTCTTCTCCCTTGTTTTATACCTCGTCCTCTCTTCCCCGTTTATATTTATTCTTTCTTCATTATTTTACTTCATCCTCTTTTTACTTTCCTCTCCAGTGTTTCCCTTCGCTTATTCATTACTCTTCTCCCTTGTTTTATACCTCGTCCTCCCTTCCCCGTGCATATCTATTCTTTCTTCATTATTTTACTTCACCATCACTTTACTTGTTTCTTCAGCTTTTCATTTTTTTTATACGTTACTCTTCTCCCTGGTCTAACATCTCGTCCTCCCTTCGCTGTGCCTGCCATCAGCCACGCATCGCCGAGAGAGGGAGTGACATTCTAACACTTGGGCAACAGGTGACCTTCAGGTTTTGACCGAGGCACCTGAGTGATCCGTTACACGCCTGAGAACACCCTACTTTAGACGACCAGATGTGATAGTTTGACAGCATTGCAGCAGCGTCTCATCTCTCTTGCAGCATAACCAGCCACTCAGCCTCATCTCCTATCCCTCCCAGAATAACTACAGCATCTTGTCCCTCTTGCAGCATCCCAGACTCTCAGCATCATCTCCTATCCCTTCCAGCATCACTACAGCAGCTTGTCTCCCGTTCATCCCAGCATCTCAGCATCATCTCCTATCCCTTCCAGCATCACTACAGCATCTTGTCTCCCGTTCATCCCTGCATCTCAGCAGCATCTCCTATCCCTCACAGAATCACCGCAGCATCCTCTTCTCTCCCTCTCATCCCATCATCTCAGAATCATCTCCTATCTATTACAGCAACACTACAGCATCATCTTGTCTCTCTTGCAGCATCCCAGACTCTCAATATCATCTCTTATCCCACACAGCACACTACAGCGACATGTACCTGCAGCGTGTGTCATATTTTGCTGCGTTTTGTTTCTTCCATGGGTCAAGGCTGCTTTCCTGCCCCCTCTTCTTTCCTTTTCTCCATCTTTTCCTCTCCTTGTCTCCTTTCTTCCCTCCCTCGCCTTGCGCCACCCCCAGCAGTGTCCTCGCCGCCTCCCCGTGCCTCGTGCCGTCGACATTTCACTCACGCACGACAGCCTCACTTCGAGACTTGTCAAATTTACGTGAATGTCAACTAATAAAAGGATACGGGAGAGGAAACACGGGGGAAAGAAAAAGGATGAGAAAACGAAATATTACGGAGATAGTTCTGGGAAGGAAGGACCAAAGGAAGAAGCCTGAAGATGAGGAGGATGAGGAGGAAGAGGAGTGCGGGATCGTGAGAAGAGCGCGGCCCACCTCACCTACCCTCCTTGAACCGTCTGGTCCCGGTACTCCCTCCCGCCTTCAGGTCAAGCCAAGTCAAACGGGTCATCTTGTTCAGCCTCCATTTTTGGAAGTGAGGGGGGGGCGGGGACCTGACCACCTCCCCATAATCCTGATGGAGGCAACAACAGGTAACAGGTGTTCGCGGAGGGACGGGGGAGGAGGTCAGGAGGTCAGGACGTTGGTGGCAAATGGTGATGCTCGTCTTGGGGTTCGATTCTTGGTTTTGCCGATTGGATGAAAGGTTACCGGCGTGTTAGGTTAATTGATACAAGGTGAGGGCGCACACACACACACACACACACACACACACACACACACACACACACACACACACAAACACACACTTTTTATTATTGTTTCCTTTTTTTTGTGCCCCTGTGCTGTCTCCTTTGCTGTAACACACACACACACACACACACACACACACACACACACACACACACAAACCTGATATCCAAGAACCTCTCAGTCATCTCCTCTCTCCCTCTCTCTCAGTCTTTCTCCTCTCTCCTCTTTCCTTCATTCTCCTTCAGTCTTTCCCTTGTTTCCTCCCTCTCATCTTTCTCTCATCCTTCCCTTTCCCCTACCTCCCCTTCCCCCCTTCCTGACCCTAACTGTTCATGCTTGGCCACTTTCAATTTCAGCGGAACGTGACCAGCTTCAGGTGCTTAATAATCCTTCTTCAGGCAGGGCTGCGACTCGTCTTCGTCTCGCCTTTCTCCTAATCTTCTTCTTTGTCTTCTTCTTTGTTTTTTTTATTATCTTACATTCTTTTTTTTTTATTCTTCGACTAGATTTTCTTCTTCATTTTTTTTTTTCCATTTTCCCTTCCCTCGCCGCCTCCTCCTCCCACCTTCTACTTCAACCTACTAAGACAGTATTTTAAAGCAACAACACAACGGAAGAAATATACTAAATAAACGAAAACCTAAGACAGAGAAAAGCGAGGAGATAGAGGAAAGCGAGGAGGCGATAAGCGTGAAGAATGGCTGAGCTATGATAGAAAAAATAAGATAAATATTGGGGTGGGGTGGGGGGTGGGGAGTCTGTGCGCTCTCATGTATGTACCTGTGCGTGTGTGTGTGTGTGTGTGTGTGTGTGTGTGTGTGTGTGTGTGTAACTGGCTTTTAACTCTTGCGAATACATTGCATTTTTTTTTATATTTATTTATTATGCATGTAAGCTTGTCTAACCCGTCTCTCTCTCTCTCTCTCTCTCTCTCTCTCTCTCTCTCTCTCTCTCTCTCTCTCTCTCTCTCTCTCTCTCTCTCTCTATCTCTCTCTCTCTCTCTCTCTCTCTCTCTCTCTCTCTCTCTCTCTCTCTCTCTCTCTCTCTCTCTCTCTCTCTCTCTATCTATCTATCTCCCTCTCGCTCTCTCCCTCACCCACCCACCCTACTGACACACCATTCTTACCTTTTCAGAGACGCACTGGACGAAGGATGAGTGGGCACCTGGGTCACCTGTGTGCCAATCAACAATCTTCAGGTGAGTGAGCTGAGATAATTTCCTGTCCTAGTTGTCATCTTTATCATCATTTCATTCCTATCACCTTCAATTTCAGTTCCAGTTTTCTTCCTAACCATTCTTTCATCACTATCAGTTACTGTGAGAGTGAAGACGAGAGGTGAGATGCGCTTCAGTGATATAAAAAAAAAAGTAGGGACTAGAGAGGAAGAAAGAGGATGCATGGAAGATTGTTTTGATGTCTGAGTGAAAGAATATAAGAATGCTTGTGGCGTGGTATATATATGGTTGTTGGGTTAGTAAAGGTAGACTAAATAGGACAAAAAAGTAGGCTTGGAAGATTACATTGACATCTGTGTTAGAGGAGAAAGGAGTGTTCGCTGTCTGGTACATATACATGGTTGAGGGTTAGGAATGGTAATGAGTTTGAGTAAAGGAGAAAACGTGTGAAGAGAAAAGGGAAAGAGCTAAATGCGTGATCTGGTTTATGTAGAGGAAGTATGACAATAAATACTTAAATTTTGATTAAGAAGAGAAAGTAGGAGGAAAATAGTGAAACAAATAACTAAGATAAAGATGAAACTAAAAATGAATGAGAAAAGAGGAAAGAAAAAGAAAAAGAATATAAGAGAAAGGCACAGAAAGGAAACAAACGAAGAAAATTGCAAGAAGAGGGAAAGGGATTAAAGAACGAAATCAAGAAGAAAAAGAGAAAAACAAGAATGCCAAAAAGGAGTTGGATAGAAAAAAACAAGAACGAGAGAGAGAGAGAGAGAGAGAGGAAGAAAGAAAGAAAGAAAGAAAGAAGAAGAAGAAGAAACAGGAGCATTAACCTTGGTGTCTGTCGGGGGCATGTTTTTGTGTCCTGCGTCGGAAGAAGACTCGCGTGTCATCATTATCATCATCATTATTAGCACCGGTTAAGAGAGAGAGAGAGAGAGAGAGAGAGAGAGCAGATGGAATGGAAGAGTGGGCGGAAGAGGAAACAGAGGAAGAAGTACTTATTGAAATCGAGAGCTGACCTAAACGAAAGGAAAGGGAGAATGAGAACCAGTGAAAGAATAAAAGTGGAAAGAAAAATAAGAAAGGCTGTTGAGGAAAAGGAGAAGGACAAACTCACAAACTCTATTAGGAAAAGTTCTTGTGAGACTTGCTATTGTTGTTCTTTGTGTTAGGTTTTAGCGACTAACGAGAGGTGAGGATGTCAAGTGCCCTTCCGTTCTAGTTCTCTTTATTTATGTCATTACCGGTTTTTTTTTTCCCTATTTAAGCACGTCTTCCACCCTAACATTACCTCGTCTCCTTCACCTTCCCTTTCCCCCTTCTCTTTCCCGTCCTTCTTTTCTCTCTTCCTTCTACAAATCTCCCTTTCTTCCTTCTACTGCCTCCCTTCCCTTTCTCTTTCTGTCTCTCCCTTCTCTTTCCCGTCCTTCTTTTCTCTCTTCCCTCTACAGATCTCCCCTTCTTCCTTTTACTGCCTCCCTTCTCTTTCCCGTCCTTCTTTTCTCTCTTCCCTCTACAAATCTCCCTTTCTTCCTTCTACTGCCTCCCTTCCCTTTCTCTTTCTGTCTCTCCCTTCTCTTTCCCGTCCTTCTTTTCTCTCTTCCCTCTACAGATCTCCCCTTCTTCCTTTTACTGCCTCCCTTCTCTTTCCCGTCCTTCTTTTCTCTCTTCCCTCTACAAATCTCCCTTTCTTCCTTCTACTGCCTCCCTTCCCTTTCTCTTTCTGCCTCTCCCTTCTCTTTCCCGTCCTCCTTTTCTCTCTTCCCTCTACAGATCTCCCTTTCTTCCTTTTACTGCCTCCCTTCCCTTTCTCTTTCTGTCTCTCTGAATATGCAACTTGTCTACTTTTTTCATAGAAGGTGAGTCGTAGTTTTTAGTGTGTGTGTGTGTGTGTGTGTGTGTGTGTGTGTGTGTGTGTGTGTAGTGGGGAGGAGGTTATCAAGACACCACACGCACATGAGACTATAAAACCTATGACAAAACCTTCCTATACTGTCTCATCTTATAGCTGCATTTCACTTTCTTCTCCTTTCGTAGTTTTCAATAGTTTTTTTCCCCTCACTTTGTATCGCTAAAATCTTCCTTCCGGCTGATTTTTTATACCTCATTTCTTCTCTCGTTTCCTTTTAGTTCTCTTCCTTGTATACTATGTCCTTCCACGGCTCTCTCTTCTCTTTGATTTTCTTGTTATTGTGTTCCTAAATCCAGAGTCTTGTCGGCGATGCGGAAACCTCCTCTTTCCTCGTCCTTTTGTGTGTGCGTGTGTGTGTGGGGGTAAGGGTGGAGCGGGGGTGTTAGTGTGTGTGTGTGGGGGAGGGTAGTGGGGGGGAATAGATGTGTGTGTGTGTGTGTGTGTGTGTGTGTGTGTGTGTGTGTGTGTGTGTGTGTGTCTCCGCTCGGGTCGCCTGCCTCCCATCCTGGCTCATGATGGCTGCCGCGGAAAACAGGGCTCATTATCCGTCATTAATTCCTCTCATTATCCATCATTACGTTGTTTTCCCTCCTTCTCGTTTTTAATCTCGTGTCTTTGTGTTTCCTTCCTTCCTTCCCTCGTCTCTCCGTCCATTCGTATGTCTGTTTCTTTCCCCGACTCTCCTCTCGCTGTTCCCATTGTCCGCTTATTCCTTCCCTCCCTCTTACGCTAGACAGCTCGTTCCCTCTGACCCCACTCCCTTCCCTTCCATGAGCGTGTGTGTGTGTGTGTGTGTGTGGGTGTGGGTGTGTGGGTGGGTGTGGGTGTGGGTGTGGGTGTGGGTGTGGGTGGGTGTGTGTTTGGGTGGGTGTGGGTGTGTGTGTGTGTGTGTGTGTGTGTGTGTGTGTGTGTGTGTGGGTATGGGTGGGTGGGTGTGGGGGGGCTGGGGGGGCTATATTTTGTTGTAATTTGTGAGGCATATCGTCCTTTCTTACACAGCCAGGCAACATACAGTCCTACAGAATGAAGTTTGATCAGGACTCACCATTGGACTTTTCCCACAAAGACTCTCCTCAGTAAACCTCGACCAATCGGCCACTCCTCAGCGAGTCACGAGGGCTGTCGGTCTGAATGAGGGATTGACTCTTTAATTAATGGCAAAGGTTTATTAGAAGTGGAGTAGGAGACGCAAGGTTTTAACCCTAGACGGGATAATGAACTTAATGCTACTAAAGATATAACACTTGATTCGGCTGTCACTTGAGCCACTAGGTATCACGGAGCATGCTATGGACGCCTCCGGAAGACCCAACTCAACCAACCATCGTCTATTTCGCTTCCTCCTCTGCCTTGTTCTCCTCCTGCTCTTTCTGCTCCTCGAGGGCCTTCAGGCGGCGCTGCTCCTCGGCGAAGAGAATCTGTTCCTGGACGAAGAGCGGGATGGGGTGTGGGAAGGCCGGTGCCACGGGGATCAAGGAGGACTCCGGCTGGAACCCTCCCTCGTCCGCCACGTAGCGCACCTCAGCCACCGTGCCGTCGTCCTGCTTGTACCTGGTGGGCGTCGCGAGAGGATAAGAGACACTGTTCAGGGTGCGCCATCAGGAGCTATGAATGGAGGGTCTCATAAACGTCATCAAGAAGAGAGTTTTCAATTTACATTAACATTCTGATTAACACACATATCACTACATCTATGCTGGGCGTGTCATGCCCCGCTCGCACGCCCTTAGTCGTCACCTGTACACGCCCTTCACGTTGGCCTGCCCCGCGCTGCCCTCCGCGCCCACCTCGCTGAAGGAGATGCCGTTCTCCGTCTCCATCGCGAACGAGTAGGCGGCTCCCTCTGGCGGCGTGCGTTCGTCCAGCAGGATGAGGATGGGCCTCTTCTCTTCCTCTTCCTCCTGCGGCGCGGTGGGGGCGGCGGCCACGAGAGCCACGGCGGCGAGGAAGGCGACCTAGCGGAGGGGACAGAGAAGAAGTGAGCTGCAGCCATATCAACCTGCACTCAGTGAATGTGTCAAGACCTCCGGCGGGGGCGTCCCTACACCCACTCACAGTCCTCATGACGGCGTCGATGCTGAAGGAATGTGTGTGTCCCTGTCCCTTTGACGACGCTTATATACTGTAATGTAAGCAGCCGAAGAGCCAGTGGTTGTCACCCCTAACCTGTCAGGGCGCTGCCTTACCTGTCTGATTGGGAGCAGCCCGGGGCGGCGTCTCCTGTTACACCTAAGTGGATGTGTTTGTTCCTCCGTCCTGCTGTCTCCCTAAGAGCCTGTCAGTGTTGCCATCCCCTCACTCCCGCTGCCGCCCATAATTTACTTCGTCTCTGTACTCTGTTATTCAGCTCCGTAGTCAGCGAGAGCTATGAGGAAAGTCGTGCTGCTGCTGGAGAGCAAAAAAGAGAGCAAGCATGCAAGTGTATCACCTCAGCCCCCGCCAAGGTCGCGTCGGCCCCGCACGGTGTTGTTTTCATGGGCAAGGCCGCCCAAACCTCCCCTTCCCACCGCCCCGTCACACGCCCCGTCCCCCGACCACTCCCCTCCGCCTCGTCCTGTCTTCGGCCTGAGGCTCCGCGAGCCGGTCCATGGCGATAACCTGAGTCACCCTGGCGCCGCTCCAACGCACGAATTATGCCTCATCTCCGAACAATAACTGGAAAGGGAAAAAAACATGTCGAGTAAATGATTGAGCGTTTTGGAAAGTTGGGAGGATGAAGAAGAGGAGCCATCGGGAAGGTGAGATAATGGAGCCAGGATGAGGTGAAGGAACTGGGTACATTATTGAAAGCTGTGCCTGGTCAGTGGTGAGCACCAGTGACGCCCGTTGCAGTATTCCTGTAAAGAAAAAACAACAACCAGAAGTTACAAGGGCGGAGCCTCACCAAAGAAAGAAGACGAGACAATGGATCAGACTCTCGTCGGTCAGTGTGGATAACACCTGCCTATTCTGGCTTGTGTCTCACCTGGTGACGGCCATGGCGATGGTGATAAGTAGCCAAGATCAACATGATGGACCTGGGGATTTGCATAATGGCCAAATGAGCATGACGACAGAACATCTCCACCAGCAGGCAACCATCCAGGTGCCTGTAGCTGCAGGACGATATAAAATGCCGAGGTATTATTCCAAGTCAGAAAACATGAAAGAGTTATGAAATATGTAAAAGTTGCTGTCATTGTGAAATAAACTAGTCATCAGGGCAAATATTTCCCACATTCCGTGGTGTAGTGACTGGAACGTTCGAGAGGGCTGGTGGATAGCCCCAGCCTGTTAATGGCGAGGGCTAATTATACTTTAATTGACTGCCATGATTTATGACACTTTTTTGGGGGGAGGATCCATGTTGCCCCCCGGTGCTTCTTCTGATCAAAGTCGCTGAAGTCACGGTTGACTGATGATTTGGAGAGATCCGCCACTCAAAGAAAAAGAGAGAGAGAGCTCTATCTCGTGTGCCCATGAAAGTAACAGGAAATAAGGCAGAAAGGAGGCGCATGGGATGAGAGAGAGAGAGAGAGAGAGAGAGAGAGAGAGATGAAAGAGAAATAGAGAAAAGGAGGCCATGGAATGTGAGAGAGAGAGAAATCGTGCCTCATCTCGTCATGAAAGTAACAGGAAATAAGGCAGAAAAGGAGAGCGCATGGGATGAGAGAGAGAGAGAGAGAGAGAGAAATCGGGCCTCATCTCGTCTTGAAAGTAACAGGAAATAAAGCAGAAAAGGAGAGGGCATGGGATGAGAGAGAGAGAGAGAGAGAAAATACAGAGAGAGAGAGAAAAAGTGTAATACCTGACCGAAGTGTTGTGAGTGAAAGGGAAAGAAGGACGAGGAGGGGAAAGGAAAACTCGAGCGTGATAAGAAGACCAAGGGGTGGAAAGGTAGACGGTCAGATAAATAGATAAATATAGAGAGAAAGGCTGCAAAATACACACCCATATTGATTAACTGATATGTAAATGATAGATAATTAGATAAAGAGATAGAAAGATTGATTGATAGGATGGCAGATACGTAGAGAGACACATACATACATACTTTTTTTTTTACAGCTAAGGTAACAGCTCAAGGGCAAAAAAAAAAGATAATGAAAACAAACCCCGCTATTCACTGCCCCTATGAAAAGAGTTCAGATGAGTAGCCAAAAGAGCGGCCAATTTCGGGAGGAGAGGTTACGTTCATACACTGCTATATAGATAGGAAGGTATACAGAGTGAGAGACTTAGTACCTTTTACCTTTCTTGAGATTAATGACCTTTGTATTTCAGATCATTACCATGCAAATGTATACCCCCCAAATTTATCAAGCATAGATAGTCGAGTGATCAAGAGGAAACGATCATTGTATTTTATTTATTTATTTATTTAGGTATTCTTGGTCATCGTGTGAGACGTTAATGTTTTCTTCGCTCGTTTTTATTTTTTTTTATTTTGTTTGTTTACTGACTACGTGTTTATTCGTCTGTATATTCTCTCTCTCCGTTTCTCTCTCTCTCTCTGTGTTCAGCGTCGGGCTCTCTCTGATCTCTTCTCTCTCGCAACAAATCTACGAAGAAAGGCTTTCTACTCTCTCTCTCTCTCTCTCTCTTTCTCTCTCTCTCTCTCTCTCTCTCTCTCTCTCTCTCTCTCTCTCTCTCTCTCTCTCTCTCTCTCTCTCTCTCTCTCTCTCTCTCTCTCTCTCTCTCTCTCTCTCTCTCTCTCTCTCTCTCTCTCTCTCTCTCTCTCTCTCTCTCTCTCTCTCTCTCTCTCTCTCTCTCTCTCTCTCTCTCTCTCTCTCTCTCTCTCTCTCTCTCTCTCTCTCTCTCTCTCTCTCTCTCTCTCTCTCTCTCTCTCTCTCTCTCTCTCTCTCTCTCTCTCTCTCTCTCTCTCTCGACATTCTAACTCTTAACATCAAATCAGCATCACTTGTCTCTTCAATAACAAGCTTTATGCCTTCAAGTAAGCATTAAATCACTAAACAACAACAGTAGGGCCGTAAAACGTGACTAGGGCGAGAATGACTATACTGAAGTCTACTTATTAATATTACCAGCACGCTAGTTCCACGTGCAGTTAATATTTTTTTCCTTACTGGCAACAGGAGCTCTTAGCGATGGCGGCGGCTCCTCAGGGCACAGGTTTTCTTCCAAGGAGAACCTCTTTTTTTCTGTGTCTTAGGGACGAGAAGAGAGGAGCAAAGACCTTCTCTCCCCTCGAGGCAGCAGAGGGAACGTGAAATGCAAACCCTCCTAGAAGCTCTTGTCTTATGTCTTGTTTTCTTCGCCCTTAACTATTTTGCTTCCCTTATTTTACCTTTGTTATAATCTCCAATCTCTTAATCTCCACGTCCGCCAAGTTTCGCAGAATCGGTTTCATTTCTTCGCATTATCTGACCCTCGCCTTTCGTCCCTCTCCTTTCCCTCCCCTGCCTTTCCCTCTGTTTCCATGTCCGCCAGGTTCTCGTTTTCCTCTCACCATCATCCTCTTTCTCAGCCTCACCTTTCTCTCTCTCTTCAAACCCAGCAGCATCAGACATTCCTCCTTCCTGCCACAGCGTCGTGCACAATAAAAATACCTCACCCCGTCGCCCCAAACTAACTCTCGCTGATTTTCTTCCACCCTACAGTTTGCATTAATTGTCTTTCACAGGATACACAAAGGAATAAAGAGCTTGCAATTTTTCAATTAACATATATTAGGCATCTATAAGCCAGTTACTTACCGTCATCCATCGTCATCAGTAGATATGCCTAAAGTACTTTTGAAACACACGTTGAATACATGGCTATTAGTAAAGAAGTTTCCGGCTCATCATCCTCGTAAACCTTTATCCAACGAGGCCTTTACGATGACCACAATCTGCTTTCTTTAACCCGTCCCCTGCGATTGGCACGGATTCGGCTTTCACTGCCTGGTAACATATAGTCCCAGGTCTTTCTCTGTCTCTGTGGTGGATAGTGGAGTGTTTCCCATGTGGTATTGGTATGATGGATATCCTCTCCCAAGGTGCAGGACTTTACATTATTCCTCATTGAATTGTATCAGGCAGTTTTTGTTCCATTCCTGTAGCATGGTGATGTCTTCTTGTATGAAATCCGTGGTCAAGGGGTTGATTTAGATATGGCACCAGCATGAAATTTGTTAATCACATTTTCCACTTAAGAAACTCAATCAAGTCAATAGGAGCCCAATGCCTTTCTAAAACTGCAAATTGAAATATATTTAACTTTGATTGCATTATTACTCAGTGGTTGATTATTTTCTTCTTGTCTTCTCCGCACGAGTCTCAGTCCATCTGTGCCCTTTTTATAACGATATTAAAACAGACCGACATAATCCAATTGAGACCATACACGTGCCAAGTATATCCGAATGATCACCGTGAATTCTGCTCTGCTTACACAAATGAAACTTAATACTCCTTTGGCGCCGCACAAGCGTTCCCATGCACTCTGACTCCCAGGCTGGAGGGCGCAACATACCAGCTCCTCCGGGTTTCTTTTGCGATTGGATCTTCTTTGGTTAGTTGTATCGATGTTCAGTTGTCAGGGTATTATTTCTCGGCGCTGAAGACTCAACAATACACGGCACATATACTGAATTTTCACGGTCTGTCTATTCTCAACTCTTATTCAGTGTGTGCAAGAGACATTCCACCGCCGATGTAGTAGAGAAAGAAGACATATTTTATTTTAAACTTCAATGTAGGCTAATGTTTGTTCTTTGAGGTGTAGACTGGACGTTACATTTCAAAGGTTCGAGTCATCTGGTAGGACACAGATGGCAGATAAGGAGCCAATTGTCTTCTTTCATGACGAGACACAATCAGATGGAAGGAAAAATAAAGCTGAAAAGAAGAGTGAAGGGAAGGAAAGAGAAAGGGAAAGATGGATGCGGGGAGAGGGAGGAAGGAAGGAAACAGAAAAAAATAGATGGAGACAAAGCGTTGTGAGATGAAAGGGAGATACGAGAGGGAAAGAGAAAGGGAAAACGGAGAAGAGAAAGGAGGTGAGATGGAAACAGGCGTGCTGGAGAGAGAGAGAGAGAGAGAGAGAGAGAGAGAGAGAGAGAGAGAGAGAGAGAGAGAGAGAGAGAGAGAGAGAGAAAGAGAGAGAGAGAGAGAGAGAGAGAGAGAGAGAGAGAGAGAGAGAGAGAGAGAGAGAGAGAGAGAGAGATGCAATAAAAAACAAAATGACACGATAATGAAGACAGATAGACAGGCAAACAGAAAGTATATAAACACACACACACACACACACACACACACACACACACACACACACACACACACAAATCCCTCTACTATTAATATTTATGAAAGTTTCCTGCATGAAGGTTGCGAGATTTTTATTTTCACCGTAACTCAAAAGCAAGAAGGTGAATCATAATCTCTCCGTTACTCCTTATTATTATTTTATCTGTCCATTGCCATCTGCTTACTCATCTAAACTATTTGCATATTCATTTGTCGTTTATGCAGGCCAGTCCCTCGAACTATTTACATATGAGGAGTAACTCAAGCGCAATGCTGTTTATTTTCATTGCTAAATATACTCGCAATTCTTCTTCTCTAATGATCCAATTTGTAATATATGTGTCTCTGCTCTCTCTCCCCCCCCCCCCCTCCTTTTATTTATTTATTATTCATCAATGTATCACTATCTAACCTTTTATATACTAACCTATTATATACTCGCTGTACATCTTCTCTAATGATCCAATTTGTAATACCTGTGTCTCTGTTCTCTCCCCCATTATTCATTTCTCGCATCATCCATGTATCACCATCAGACCACTAATATTACAATGGTGGTGATGGTGGCGGTGGTAGGGGTGGTGACTGAAAACAACAAGCAAGGGAAAGGGAGTGGTGAGGAGTGGTTGTAAAGTGTGATGACAGTGAGTGGTGTGAGTGGTGAGTGTAGGGTGTGTGGTGGATAAGAATGATGCAGGCTTGGCGGAGGGTTGCAGGCTGGTGTGAGGACTGGATCATCAATGTGCTGCTGTTGTGATGTTTTCCTTCTCTACTTACATGCCAAGCGGGTAAAACTAATATACAGATAAAAGAAACGATGAGTAGATGTATAGGTAGGCGGTGGCTGAATGGTTAGCCTGCGGGCCCCGCATTCACCGCGCCATGGACGACGTCGGTTCGAATCCGCCCGCTACCACCTGGGATTTTTCAGTCACCGTCGAGTGGCCTAAGACTACCCACATGCTGCCCAGAAGACCACCCATCAACCCGGACTCTACAAGAAACCGTCCAAGTGAATCAAGAATGAGTTCCGGGGGGCAGCATGAGCCTACCATAAATGGCGCCACTATAAAAATTGCCTGTGCCATGACGGGCTTGGGCCGACCACCAGGCCCCTGAAGAAAGCCTACCGGTGCTACAGGCGAAGACGGAAAAAAAATAATAATAATAAATAGATAAATAAATAAATGAATATGTAACGTAAATTATTGTGTAAGTAAATAGATAAAGAAACCAACAAAGCATAAATTACAAATAGAAGGAAATTTTAACTGCGTAAATTTAGTCGTGAACGCGCCTTGGCACTCCCTCTCGAGAAGTTGAAATCCTTAGGAGGTGAACGGTGACGAGCAGACTGGTAGTGACTTGAAGGCTGCGACGTATATTGAAGAAGGATGGGAGACAGTAGTCGTTTGCTTGATAAAGGCTTACCAACGTGAATATTAAGGAGCAAATTCAGAAAATACACCAGCAGATAAGTTATAAAAATTTGTACACCCTTAATAATGCATCAATGGACATTTTATATATCCCTTTTTTTTATTTGCCCTTAAGCTGCCTCCTTTGCTGAAAAAAAGCCTAGGAAAACCATTATGACTAGGAATGTCCGAAAAAGAAAGAAGTAAAAAGATTCAGTGGATTTTCGTTCAAGGGGATCAATACGTGAGAAAGTCCATAAGTGCGTCTAGTGCTGGTAATGCAGGATGTGACGTTAGGTTAGGTTTGATAGTTATGTAAGAGCAAGGTTAGTGGCGGAAGGTTACTTAGCTATGTCTGTGGAGTGCCTGGAGAGAGAGAGTGGAGTAGGCACTGAAAGGGTAATCGGTGAAGTGGAGTAATTTTAGTTAGGTAAGTGCATGATTAGTGCTGAAAGGTTAGGTTGAATAGTTTGTGCATAATTATTGAACGAAGGTTTTGTATGTGTGTGTAGTGGTTGGAATGTTGATTAATGTGGAGTGAGCAGCAAACTCTGTTCTTTAAGGGATATGGAGCAGCAGTAAAGATGGATTACGTATGAGTGTGGAGTGGCAGGAATGATGGCCTTAAGTGGTATGGAGTGGGCAGTAAATGATGTTCTTTAGGGGGTATGGAGTGGCAGTAATGATGAAATATTCTGTATGCGTGTGGAGTGGCAGAAGTAATGGTTAGTATAATGTGGAGTGGGTAGTAAATAATGTTTGCAAGGGGAGTAGAGTGGAGTGATGAAATATTCTGTATGCGGGTGGAGTGGCAGGAGTGATGGTTAGAGGACTGAGGAGGGAGCAGTGAATGGGAGTTCGTTAAGGAGTGCGGAGTGGCAGTGAAGGGGAAATGTCAGTGAATAATGTGAGTAATTGCCAGCCTTGCCCGGTGAATGGATGGTAATTGAAGGGTATGGGAAGGGCTCAGGGTAACTCCGCCATGGCATGACCTTAGTAACATGGAAGGCTTTCTACTCGACCTCTTTTTACTTGATTTTTTATGTTGTTACCGAAGCCTAAGTTAATAGATGGGACATTTGTATTATCTTGACGTTGTGTGGCAAAGCAGACGGAGGGAAGGTTAAGCAAAGAAGTAAAAGACCCGAAATAAGCTGGTGAGTAATAAAATAAGAAGGGAGAGTATCGAGACGCCTTTCCCTTTAAAAATTGACCTCTCTTTTGGACACTCATCTATTCACTCTTCTATAAGGGCAGTGATTAGCGGGCGGTTGTTTTTTCTCTCATTTTTTTTCCTTTGACCTGCTTTGTTGACTGTAAAAAGATGATCCTATGTATAGAAACAAATCAAATGAAGTTACGAAGACGTCGATACTCAAACAGTTTCCGAAAGACCAAGAAAAAATATGCTCTTGAAAATGGAAGAGAGAGAAAAATGACGGTATCTGTAAATGGCTGAATGAATGGTGAGGAAAAACTGACAGAAAAAGATTAAATAGTGTAAAAAAAATCGTTATCTGTGAATGGCTGAATGGAAATTGAGGGAAAATTGAAAGAAAAAGATTAAAAAAGGGTAAAAAAAATCGTTATCTGTGAATGGCTGAATGGAAATTGAGGGAAAATTGAAATAAAAAGATTAAAAGTGTAAAAAAAATCGTTATCTGTGAATGGCTGAATGGAAATTGAGGGAAAACTGAAAGAAAGTAAGATAAGAGGTAAAGTAAAAAAGAGAGAGAGAGAGAGAGAAAATCGTAAGTGTCTCCATTTTTCCTCTTCTCATACCCGGGCGCTTTCAAAAGACGAGTTTCAGGTCAATGTTATACTTCTTTTTGTCTTCTTTCTTTCTTTCTGGCTGACGCAACAAAACAAGATAATTCTCCTCGCTCACCTCAGTTTCTGGCTGTGTGATTGTGATGTAGAAATAGATTTAGTAGTGGCAGTAGAAGTGGTAGTCGTAGTAGTAGTAGTAGTAGTAGTAGTAGTAGTAGTAGTAGAAGCAGTAGTAGTAGTAGGAGTAGTGGTATAGTAGTAGTAGTAGTAGTAGTAGTAGTATAAAGCAGTAGCAGTAGTGATAATAGTAGTCGTTGAAGTCGTAGTAATAGAAGTAGTAGTAGTGAGGTATTGAGGGAGAAGACGAGAAAAAGAATGGACAAATCATATTCCCCCAAAAAAAGAAGAAACGATCGTAAGGGTTGGGTAATGTGACGCCTCTTATGGACCCAGCCGCGGCCTCCCCTCAGCGTTACCCCGTCAGCAGCGTAACAAATACCGTGACGGAAAAACAAAACATTAATTCGGGAAGACTTTCATCGTGCATCCACTTATTTATTTTCTCGACTACTGTTTACCAGTCAAAAAATACGGTAAAAAAAAAAGAAATAATATAAGTATGAAAAAAATAACTGGTACTTTTTTTCCATTAACGCTTCACTGCTCTTGCATGAATTCGAGATAAGAAAAAGGCAACATAAAAAAAAATGCTGGATAAAACGAGCTTGGTAGATTGGACTTCGGAAAATCCTTGAGCCATTCTGAGGCCGGCTTTTAATTAACCTTCAAGGGCACTCTTCATAAGGGGGAAGCATGCCCACTTGATATTTATTGACAAATCGTGGCATGTTCCGTTTTCTTTTTGTCTTGCCAAGCAGCCCAAACTACTAATCAAGGCGTTGTTGAGGAGTAAATGATTTTTTTCATCTTGTAGGCCCAGGAGAGAGAGAGAGAGAGAGAGAGAGAATAATAATAATTAGCTCCACTATATCTTCTTTTTTATTTCTTTTTTATTTGGGAGACCGCAAAAAATGACACTAATTGTACTTTTAGAGAGAGAGAAGGATGGAGAGAGAAAGAAATCGATAGATAGATAGATAGATAGATAGATAAATAGAGAGAAGGAAAGAAAGAAGTAGGAGAACAAGAAACAAACACATACCAGACCCGTTAAAGCTCCGGTCTGACGCTCCCTCTTCAAGGCCCACCGGTGTCATCTCCGCCTTACCTGTCCACCTCCAGCCACCTCCTCATCTGCCCACGTCACACCTCACCTGGCCCGCACCTCAGCACCCCCTCAGGCCTCGAACCCGTCACCTCCCCACCTCCTGCACCCTCACCCCTCCTCGCCGCAGCACCCCGCCACCCTCGACACCTCTAAATGCCCTCTGCCTCACCTCCATTTAGACACATCCTTAACGTTACCTAATTGTACCCGTTTTGAAAGACCTGAGAGGCATGTTAATGACGCTTAATGGTGTGTGTCTGCGTGTGTGTGTGTGTGTGTGTGTGTGCGTGTGTGGGGGTTGGGGGGGGGTGTAGGGGGGATGAGTAAAGATGATCCCGTGTTACAAGCCGCCACATGACTTGAGGTCCTCGTTTTGTCATCTTTAGCGCCAAGGACTTAAGGGGCGCCACGTCCTGCCTAGCACACCCGTCTGTACCTGCGAAAGTAGTTCACCTTGAGCATCAGAGCCTCACGAAGCGCCCGAAGGAGGCCCGTGAGCGATAAAACAAAGGTGACCGGTTTTGTGTGCGAGAGGCGTTGAAAGAGACTATTAGCAAGACAGATGGGGTGGGGGAGAGAGAGAGAGAGAGAGAGAGAGAGAGAGAGAGAGAGAGAGATTTGCTGCATGTTCTAGCTCTCCTATTAGTATTCAGTCTGTCATTTCACCGTTGTCTTGAAGGTAAAAGGTAAATTTGACATCCTAATCTGCTTTGCATGTGCTTATCTTTCTTGTGTGTGTGTGTGTGTGTGTGTGTGTGTGTGTGTGTGTGTGTGTGTGTGTGTGTGTGTGTGTGTGTGTGTGTGTGTGTGTGTGTGTGTGCGCGCGCGTACGTGGACATTCTCTAACACTGTTGGACGCTTGGAGACACAAAACAAGTTAGAAATATATTTTCATGCCTTAGTCAACAGTTTTTATTATTTTATTTTAATGTTATCATGATTGTAAATCAAGGCAGTAAAAAGTTGTTATCAGCAGGATTAGGAAGACCTTGAGTTTTTGGGGGGTTGGGGGGGGAGGGAAGGGGTGAAGAAAGAAGAAGAGAAAGATGATGCAAGCGAGGACAGAGATGGAAGGGAATAAAGGAGAGGGTAGATGGAGGCGTTAAGACGACGAAGTAGGAAAGAAAATAAGGATGGAAGAGACTAAAAGAGACAGACAGACAGAGAGATGAAGAAAGAAAGATTAGGAAGGTGTTACAAAATGACGAAAATATGATGAAAGAAAGAAGTTAAGTTATAATAGGAAAGATGATGCAAAAGGAGACAGACAAACATGGAAGAAGGATAAAGAAAAAGGTCGATGAATAATAAGTGAAATAATCAGTGAAGCTTAACTGTAAATGGAATGCAAGGTGAGAGAATACTGAAAGAGAGAGTGATGCGGAAGAGATATCAAAAAGTGAGAGTTGTCCTGAAGGCTGAGAGGATGAAGAAAAAGGAGAGTGGCGGGATGCTAAGGAAAGGGAAAGTGAGGTAAAAGGAGATGGCAAAAAGGGAGAGTTGTCTTGGAGGCTGCGCGGGTGATGAAAAGGGAGAGTGGCGGGTAGTAGACGCTAAAGAAAGGGAGAGTGAGCTAAAAGGAGATGACAAGAAGGGAGAGTTGCTTTGGAGGCTGCGCGGATAAAGGAAAGGGAGAGTGGGTGGGAGTAGAAGGTAAGTAAAGGGAAAGTGGCTGGTAGTAGTAGGAAAGAAAAGGGAAAGTGGTTGGTAGTAGAAGGACAGGAAAGGGAGAGTGAGGTAAAAGTGGAAGACGTGGGAAAAAAAAATGTATAATCACCTTAATTCGTGAGGCTGGCAGGTAAATGACGGAAGATTACGAAGGAAAAGCACGATGCAGTAGTAGTAGTAGTAGTAGTAGTAGCAGTAGTAGTAGTAGTAGTAGTAGACGTTGTTATTGTAAAGTAGTTATAGAGGTAGCAGAAGCAGCAGTAGTGGGAGCAACAATGATAATAACAGTAGAATCATCCCTGACATCCCCGGCCGTCCCCTCATGTCCTGCGCCACGGGGGCCTGCAAGACGCAACCCTGAGCCGTTTGTCTCGTCCTAGCTTAGCAACGGCCACCCCACTGCCCCGCTGCCCCGCTGATCAAGAGTAATGGCGGAGGGGGAGGGAAGGGAGGTAGAAGAGGAGGAAGAGGAATGAGGAAAGGGGGTGAGCTATTTAGGGGTAGTCGTATAATCCATGACTGATAAGGATATCCGGGTCCTGCATAGTTTTCTGTTCCTTGTTTGTGGTCCTCTTTGCTGTTCTTAGTAACAGCTATTCTTATTCCTATTGTTCATGCTCTTTTTTCTTTATACTCCTATTTACTATTACCTTAAATATTGGCTAACCGTTGTCTAATTGCATTACAATAAAAAAAAACTATTAATGAACTTCATCGAGGAGGGCTTTACTAGGCACTTCTAGGACTCGAGATAGATGATTTAATTAACGACGGCAAAAGATTCCCGTCGCCCGATTGAGTTCTTCCGGACGTGACGTGACGTGACGTGACAGGCCGGTTGTAGGGCGAAAGAAGAACCGTCACTGCGTCACCAGGGAGTGCTGCTGACGTCAGTGCGAGGGAAGAGAAGAGCAGCCTTGAGGAGAGACACGTGGCGTGAAGACAAAAGTCTGCAATGTTATCGTGATGAGCGTGACAACAAGAACCGCAGAGTGGAAAATAATTATTAAACAACTGTGATATAAAGCATTACTAATGAAATTGCCTTGAGGGTGACAGTCATTAAACTGAAAGAAAAGCAGTTCATAAAATTACAATGACGTTTGTGGATGTGATAACAACAGAAAAAGAAAAAAATAATTCGTTTAAAATAATGCAAAGCAATTATACCCAGGTGTATGTATTTGGGGAAGCAATTAATTAATAAGCAAAGGAAATTTATATATATATATATATATATATATATATATATACATATATATATATATATACATATATATATATATATATATATATATATATATATATATATATATATACGTATATATTATTTGCCGGAAGATATACATTAACGAAATAAATTTATCTTTTAACAAAATCACATTGTTATCAGTTACATCACTATAAAAAAAATATATAGTGAGGGTTCTGGTCGTGTGTGTGTGTGTGTGTGTGTGTGTGTGTGTGTGTTCTGATAACACCGTCATGGCTGACACACATACCAGGGCAATAATAACCTAACTATTCAGACGACCCGTGACCCGTGATTCCCAGGGCGAGGAGGAAGGCGGCGCATGGGAGGATGTCGCACCTGCGTGTCAGGGGTCGGAGATCGTCACAAGCCCTGACGCGTGTCTGCGGCAACGCGATGATGATGAGACAGCACCACCACCACATTACACTACCTATAACATCAACACAAGCACAATCAACACCGCTACCACTTCCGCCTTGCTTAGCCTTTGCGCGCACACATACACACATGCACAACTACAACCTCACACATCCAACATACATATACACACACAAAGACAGAAATGAACACCTTCCAAAAATAATTGCAAACTCTTTTTTCACGCTTAACAAACATACGTATTTGTCTGAGACACAGCCGAAGCAGACCGCAGACAAACCTCAGACACGCCCTCAAGAGCAGTCAAAGGGAACGCGGTCTATTTTGCGGTGAGCTGATGTCTAATTCAGTCAACAGAAAGAAAATTTATAGTATTACTGAGCAATGCGAATGAAACCTTTGTGTAACTTATTGCTTCGAATGTAATTATTATCCAACCCATAGTATACTTGTAAATGTAGAAAGGAATGAATAAATATTGACACAGCAGTATTTTAGAGACTTAAGTCACTCTAAGCTCATGATTCACACCGTGTAAGCCTGTTTCCAAGATGTGAGATCATGGCTTCATAATTTGCTGTCAGGGTGAGGAGGAGGAGGAGGAGGAGGAGGAGGAGGAGGAGGACCACCATTCGAAGAGGCCTCCTGGAGGATTACCGGCTTATGGACAGACAGGTTATGTTCAGGGACACACACACACACACACACACACACACACACACACACACACACACACACACACACACACACACACACACACACACACACACACACACACACACACGTCACGTCACGTCACCGTCGCCTAAACGTCTGAGAAAAGAAAAGATAAAACGAAATAACAACGAAATAATACGTGCAGGAAAACACAAGGCGAATATATTTTTCCTTCCTTATTGTCTGAAAAAATGTAAAATAAAAAAAAAGAATGCTGCTGCTGCAAAATAATGTAACAGGAATTCATGTAATATTCCTTAAACGGAGATTGCTGAATACACAGAAATATGCCTCTTTTTCTTATTATTTATTTTCTTATTTTTATTCTTATTTGTATTACTATTGTTGTCGTTGTTATTATTATCATGTTTATTATTACTATTACCGTACTGCTATTATCAACATTATTTTCATTACCATTATTGATAGTCTTGATTTCTTTATTTTTACTAGTAGTACTATTATCATTATCATTATCATTAACATCATTATTTTGCTTCTTATTCTTTTTTATCTTCCTTTTTTTTCATAGTGCTATTTGTTCATTTACTCTTTTAAATTCTTGACACTTGATGATGTGGAATGATGAAGTTTATAGTCATAAATTTGTCTACGAGGAAAAAAAATAATGAGGAAAAGAGACAGAAAAGGAGGAATAGAATTACGTAAGAAAAAGTCAAGTACGAAGAACAAAAAGAAATGAATGAAAAAAATTCTTTGTTCACGAGAGAGAGAGAGAGAGATGAACACAAGAAACCTGAAGAAGATGAAAAGTGTCGGGAATCACTTGCAAGAGGTCATGGGAGAGGAAAGTGGAGGATCAGGAGCAGGTATTTGGTCCTTCTCCTCCTTCTCTTTCTCCTTTCCTACGACCATCTTCTCCTCCTCCTCCTCCTCCTCCTCCTCATTCTCCTTCTTCTTCCATGAGTAATTTCCATTCGATTTGAAAACTGTTGTAACCAAATTTTATTCCCTCGAACAATAAAAATTAATATTGTGACTCCAAATACATGTACGAAATGGAAAGGGAAAACAGGGAAAGGAAAGAGAAGAGAAGAAAAGGAGGGAGAGGAGGAAGAAGATGGGGAAATGAGAAGAGCAAGAACCAAGAAAAAAAGGAGAAAAACAAGAAGCAGTATAAGATAATGCCAGACACAGGACCAGCAGCAGGAAAACTTACGCTCGCTGACGGACAAATATGATGAAACTGAATGATCATCTTCGTTTCCTTGGATTTCTTCATTCCTTTTCTCCCTCTCTCTCTCTCTCTCTCTCTTTTTTTTCTTTTTTTTTTTTACAGCCGAACGCCCACCGAGAAGGCCTTTGTGAAATATTTCCTAGTTTTGTTTGTGTTTATTTTGCCATCTATGTTCATTTCTCTTGTATTTTGGAACATCTTTAATCAATACACGTAGAAACACACACACACACACACACACACACACACACACACACACACACACACACACACACACATATATGGGCACCTACCTTTTCCTACCAGCATCCTATCACTCACTGTCCCCTTCCATCTCCTTGCCTATTTTTCATCAATCCTTCAGTCTCTCTCTCTTCCATCTTTCACCATATCCGTTTTTTTATTGTTTCCAGTTCCTCACCTTCCATTCGTGCTCTTCCCCCTTTACATTCCTTCCCAAGCCCTCGCTCAATTCCTCACTCTCTTCTCCCCTTTCCCTCTCCTCCTTCCTCGGCCTTCTATCTCCTTTTCTTCTTTTCCTTCCTCTCCCCATTCTCTGCTCCCATTCCTTCTTCTCTTCCTTCCCTCACTTCTCTTCCTTTTTCTTTCTTTGCCGAGCCTTTCTCTTACTCCCCATTCTCTTCTCTAGTTTCTCCATTTCTTCCTTACTTGCCCCTATACCTCCCTTTCCTCTCTTCTCCTTCCTCTCTCTATTCTCTCCTCCCATTCCTTCTTCTCTTCCTTCCCTCACTTCTCTTCCTTTTTTCTTTCCTTGCCTTTCTCTTACTCATTCTCTCTTCTTCCATTTCTTCTTTTACTTGCCCCCACCTCCTTCTCCTCCCTCTCCTCTTCTCCCTCTCTCTCTCCTCCTCTTCCCCATTCCTTCTTTTCTCCTTCCCTCTTTGCCAAGCCTTTCTTACTCCCATTCTCTTCTCTAGTTTCTCCATTTCTTCCCTACTTAACTTTATACTCCCCTTTCCTATCTTTTTCCCTCCTCTCTCCATCCTCTCCTTCCATTCCTCCTTCCCTTAACTCCCTCCCAGCACAAAGGGGTAGGAAGGGGTCCCGCTGCTTCCCATTATTAACCAAACGTTACCTGGCTTACCTTGACGCGTAATGAGGGTTGCTAAGGTAGGGAGGGGGCAGGTGAGGGAGGAGGAGAAGGAGGAGGAGGTAAGGGTAAGTGAGAAGAAGAAGGGGTGGGAAAGGGGTGGAGGAACAGTGGTGGAGGGTGGGGGTGGAAGGGGCGGAGGTGAAGGTAGGGCAGAAGGGAGAGAGAGAGAGAGAGAGAGAGAGAATTGCCGGTTCTGATCTACTGCTGTCTGTTATGTAATTCTCTCTCTCTCTCTCTCTCTCTCTCTCTCTCTCTCTCTGTGTGTGTGTGTGTGTGTGTGTGTGTTCTTCCCTTTCGTTGGTCAGTTTCAGACACTTTTTAAATATTTTCTTGACCGTTTACCTCTCAGTATTTTTATTCGCCTCTTCACCTACCAAAAACTCTCCCTTTCTCTTCTCACCGTTTCACTTCACGATTTCCTTTTCTTTCTCCTCTTTCATTTCTTTATTACCTCAATCGTTTACTTCTGCCTTTCCCCTCTTCACCTCTCCGTTCCTCTTTCTTTTCCTTTCATCCTCCCTTCACTTCTTGAGCCTCCACCTTCACTTTCAATACTCTCTCCCACACAAACCCTTCCCTCTCTCCTTTCCCCCCCTCGGTTCCTGTCTCTCTCTCTCCCTCTCCCTACCCCCGTCCTTCCTCTCCTCCCTTCTCTCTACTCTCTCTTTTACCCTAATGTCTTTCTCCTCTCCTTCACCTTCCACACGTCTCTCCGCCACCCATACAGTTTCCAGTCCTGCCGCCAGAGGATGCTGAACGCGGGTTTGGTCGCGGCCTGTTGCGTGCTATCGGAAACTAACACGACTTAAGCCTTAATGAGGAACAAGATTGGGCCGAAGATTGCCAAGGGGTGCGGTGAGGTGGATGGAGGTGGGCGGCGAGCTGACTGAGTGTTGAGGGAGAGGAGGCTGAGCGAGGGCACGGTTCACGGACATGATGATCGAGTGGAGGAAAAAATTCAGTTGAGGCTTTGGTAATGTGCGGAGATGTGATGTGAAGTGAGATGAAATAGAAGGAGGAGTTGGCGATGGAATAGGAGGAGGAGTTGGTGATGGAATAGGAGGAGGAGTTGGTGATGGAATAGGAGGAGGAGTTGGTGGAGAGGAAAAAGAAATGGAAGAATGAAAAGAAATAGAAGGAGGAGGAGAAGTAGGAGGAACTAGAATTGGAAGGAAGACTTAAGAAGAAGATTAGGAGAATTGTAGCCATTATTATTTTTTTGGATATCAATAAAAAAGAATACGAAAGAACAAAGCAATGATAAAGTTGATAATGTGAGAATCCAAACAATAAACACCGTAACTAGAGGAACCGCACACACACACACACACACACACACACACACACACACAGTACAAAGCGCGAATCACAGAGTGCGGTAAAGTCATCGTAACCATTGGGAAAAATGTAAATAGGAACAATGGAGAGAGAAATAAAATCCGCGATATGTGAAACAGGAAATAGAGAACAGCGTGTGGAGAGGAAATAAAACACAAGCGCCCTGCCTATGACCTTATATATGTTACAAGGTAGGCGTAACAGTTTCCCCCATTTTCATACCAACAAACCAAGGAAAGTGACTGGTTTGAATACTGTAGTTACCCTTCACACGCTCTGTAATTGTCTACCATGAGAGCATTCCAGTTTTTCCTTTCCTTACACTTCAATCTCGCTTATTTTCTTACAGCTACGGAAACAACTAAATGGCCAAAAAATATTAATAATAAAAAAAGGCCCATTAAGCGCTGCTCCTTCAAAAGAAAACCGAATTGAGTGGCCAGATGAAAGTTAATTTTGGATAGAGGCTTTTTTTGATAATCTTGATACTTGATCTTTCTTCCTTTTGCC
>NW_026110925.1:45000-56807 GCF_024679095.1 Eriocheir sinensis | reverse complement strand
GCATTAGCACCGGTGAGTGAGTTAGGGGCTTAAGGAACTTTGATGCCAGGATTGGAGGTGACTTATTCCTGGGTTTAAACTTATACAAAATCAGGTTAGCAACATGTCTGTGGTAAGTCCCTTGTACAATAAGAAATATTACTTTCCTCTCTGTCAAGGGCTGAATAAATAAATCAAATTAATCTAACTATATTATAAAGCAAAACCAATCTTGCATGCATAATATGTATCCAGTGCATAGTAAGCACTTTGGCAAACATATATCATGCACCCTATGCTTAACCCTGCGGGAATCATGTTTCTTACCCGGTAGCAGCAACGGGTCAAATTTGTGGCTTTACCGTGTAGCAGCAATGGGACAAATTTGTGGCTTTACCGTGTAGCAGCAATGGGACAAATTTGTGGCTTTACCGTGTAGCAGCAATGGGACAAATTTGTGGCTTTACCGTGTAGCAGCAATGGGACAAATTTGTGGCTTTACCGTGTAGCAGCAACGGGTCAAATTTGTGGCTTTACCGTGTAGCAGCAACGGGTCAAATTTGTCGCTTTACCGTGTAGCAGCAACGGGTCAAATTTGTGGCTTTACCGTGTAGCAGCAACGGGCCAAATTTGTGCCATGATTTAAACCCCCCAAAATAGATGATACTGATCACAAGTGCTTTGATATGTATTATGAAACGGTTTGTGTGAGGGATGATTTTTTTCTCATTTTTCTCGCTTGGGGGGACCATTAAGAAACATGATTCCTGCTGCTACAACCACTGGGTTAAAAGGCATTTCCCTCTAAGCAAGGGGAGGTAGTGAACATTTTACAACACACTGGGTTACTAAGTGAGCTGCTGAACATTTTACAGCTCAATATAACGGGTTCACCCTTTGGGGGCTTCTGGCGGGGGTAATGAAGGCAGGGCAGGAAGTGAGTAGAGAAAGCTTACCTATTTCTCCAAGCTGCTGAAAAGCTTGTTGGTGAAGAATTACTTGTCGGTGAAGAGACTGTTGTTGAGGTGAGGAGTGCCCTGTGTTATGGAACCTCCCGGCACTGCTACACCAACCTGCAAATATGTGTCCACTCTCAAAGTCTTGTACTGGATAAGATATTCTATAGTCTCTCTCTATCAAGGACTGTAAATTAACCCTTTGGTTGCTAAATACTTGCAGGGAGGACTAGCGTAACTTGCCGCTGGTGCTCAATCCTCCCTGCGAGTTCCAGTATATATATATATATATTCTATCAATTTGTGAGGCATATATATGGGATTCAAAATGCATAGAATTATGAGATCTAACACATGGTTGGGGTGAGAAGTACCACAGTGAGATGGGCAACTCTGTGGACATTTACCATCTGACAAACATACATTTTTTTTTTAGAGTTGACGTTATCTTACTAACAAGTAGAGATGATAAAGATATGAAACACAAGTCAAAGTGTTACGGTTGTTTCGGAGACTCCCGCAACCTCTGGCCATGCCTGAGGTGCAGGCTTCACCCCAGGGTTCAGCAGGTGGTTCCCCTATTCTCAGGGCACCGGAACTACACCCGACCAACAACGTGAAGCTAACTCGACATGTCGTCCGAGATGGAGGGTGAACGAGTCAGTCACGTCCAGGAGGGCATACAAGATACCTCTCCATTAACATGAGTTGCAATAGCAATGATATTAATGACAATAATAATAATTACAAGATTATTTAATACTAAGCTATTCTAACCTAAAACTTATTCAAACCTAGCCATACTTTTTTTTTTTTTCCTTACCTCCCTCGGCTGGGCCTGGTGGTGGGCCCAAGCCGGCAAGTGTTTATAGCGGCCCCATCTTGCTTTCCCTTGGACAGTCCCATACAGTCCAGGATGATGGTGGTGGTCTTCAGGACAAGTAGTCTGTGGCAGCGACAGATTCAAACCCTCATCATCCATGACGTAGCGAACGCAGGACCGGCACGCTAACCACTCAGCCACCGTCTCCTTCCCCAGCCTGCGTTCCGACGCCAAATATGCAAAAAGTAAAAACATATGCCTCAATGTGTCATCCCAGACTATATATAAAGAGAATTAAATCTAAGCCATCCTAACCTAACCAAACTTTAATTAAACTAATCTAGTCTTAGCAAGCCACTATCAAAACACAATATAAACAGAAATGTATCTCCAGGTGTGTCCCCCCCCAAGACCATATATTTAGAGAATTAAATCTAAGCTATCCTAACCTAAACAAACTTGCTGAGCTATCCTAACAAGACCTAACTTAACCCGGTAGCAACAAGGGCCCAAATTTGTGGCTTTACAGTGTACCAGCGACGGGCCAAATTCTTGCCATGATATGTAACTTGATATATTAAGAAGGATATAAACCCCACCACCGACCATCAGGATCCACCGGGAAGAAGCCTACCGGCGCAATAGGCCAAGACGTAAAAATAAATAATAAATAAATAAATAGATGATCCATAAACTGATCACAAATGCATTGATATATATTATGAAGTGGTTTGTGTGAGTGATGATTTTTTTCTCATTTTTCTCGCTTTGAGGGAAGGGCCTTTAACCCAGTGGTAGCAGCAGGGATCATGTTTCTTAATGGTCCCTCCAAGCGAGAAAAATGGAGAAAAATCACCCCTCACACAAACCATTTCATGTTATATATAAAGCATTTGTGATCAGATTATGTATCATCTATTTTGGGGGGTTTATATCATGGCACAAATTTGGCCCGTCGCTGCTACACGGTAAAGCCACAAATTTGGCCCATCGCTGCTACACGGTAAAGCCACAAATTTGGCCCATCGCTGCTACCGACTTAAGAAACATGATCCCCACAGCTACCGGGTTAACCGTACCTGCCGTGCGCTCTACTACCACAATGAAATAAAACAAATATATACAGCGTTGCACCCCAAGACAATATTTTAAGAGGCGGTGAGTATGGAGATGACCGTAGCCACCTCTCCCGCCAGTGACATCAACGGCAGTGTGGTGAGAGGCCTATCCTGCCTATCTATCCTAAACAAGTGGGTGTTATTCCAGAAAAAACACCCAAGTCTCATCACTTCACACTTATTTATATATTCAAGGGCTGAAAAATATCGGAAACATTAACAAAAAAAATGCTCGGTCAGCACTAAGTTATCCTAACCTTGGATAACTTAGATTTTAACGTAACCTCCTGTGAGAGCAAGATAAAAATTGACAGACAAAATAGGTCAATTCCGGACCTCACGGTATCATGAGCAGACCTCCAGAATAACACCCGATGGTCTAGGATAAAAAAGTTGGAAAATTTCATTTAGTCGGCGCAACATCTGTGGTCATATGCCGGAGAGAGACAGAAGGGGAAGGAATTATAGAAGGGAACAGATCCCAGGAGACGGGACACAACCCCCAATTATACCTGGTACACTGCTGGGTTTACAGGGGCATAGGGTATTGGAAAAGCCTCCCAAATTTTCCCACTCTGCCCGGGAATCGAACCCAGGCTCTCTCGGTTGTGAGCCGAGTGTGCTAACTGCTAACCACTGCTGCACCACGAAGCCCCCAGGTCTAGGATAAGATACTGGTCATCGCTAAGTTATCCTAACCTTGGATTAAACTTAGATTTTAACCTTAACCTCCTGTGAGAACAAAGTAAATATTGACAGGCAAAATATAGGTTCATGCCAGCCTTCGCAGTACCAGGAGCATGTATAACTCTAGAATGACACCCGATGGTCTAGGGTAAGCACATGTGGTCAAGGCAACAACGCTAACCTACATATTCCCCTTAGAGTTAATAGGTTCACCACCCCGGGTCATCACCACCACATGCATCACCTAAAACCACCACAATCACCATCAATACCACATCAGACACACATGAAATCACAACCATGACGATGAAAACGCAAAAAAATCAAGATAAATAACACTGAAATAAGTAAATCTGAAAAATTCGTAAAATTCACCCCGCCCGCTAGACGAGTCACCCTTAAAACACTTCTAGCTCACGTTAACCTCCAATATTTCCTGAGTAACACAACCCACACCTCATATCTGCAATAATACAACACAAATACACCCTAACCCTTAATACAGGAGTACCCAGGCATCTTACACTGGTCAAAACTCACGGATATAAGGTCACGTATGGTTCGCTCCCATCCGCCGGTTACGCCCTTATGACCTCACCGCTAAACGCCCATAATTCAATATTTAAGACCCTCACACCTCATTTGACCCCATACATTAGGTCATTCATCTCAGTTCTCCCTATCATAGTGCCCGGAGGTCTTAGAGGTCATTAATAATTAAGGTCATATATGGAGCCGGACACACCAAGCCAGTTATATACGTGACCTTTCTGACCTTACCGGCTTATATCCCGCTCTCCAACTTCACACACACAGGAATGCAATGCACGTGTCGCCCTGCCCCTCAAGCCCCGTGCCGCCACGTACTCTACTTTACCGGAAATCAGTAAAAAACGATGAGCTTCTGAACGACCACGGCGGCCATTGAAATAAGGTCACACGGTCGCCTTTGTGAGCTCACCCCTAAACCTAATTCATTGTTTACGACATTCACGCCTCATCTGACCTCATATATCAGGTCAATCCCCCTTAATTCTTCACTCGGTAGAGGTCAAAGGGCTTACTGGGTATCGATGATAAAAGTTCACACGTTAAGCTGATGGCCGCCTCTTATCTTGCATAGATCACACCTTTTCCGCCTTTTCCCCACATCACCGCTTGACCTCAAGAAGCATAGTGACCTTATATGTCATGACCTCAAGCCCCGTCTCGGTATACCCAGTAGTTTACGAGAAAAAAATATATATATACAAATATTTCCCTCACCAACCCGCGCCGCCATCTTACACCGAGGCCCCGCGGTCAGCCCACATTTAAATCCCCTTTTGATCACGTTCATCACACTTCTCGCCGTTATCGCCCATGTCAGAACAAGCACAAGGCATTCCTCACCTCTTTGATCTCCATGGCGTGTCTTTACAGCGGCGGCTAAGTCCCACGGAATCACATAAAACAGACATGACTCGTAATGGCGTCAGACGGAGCAGATCCACAGGGAGGAAGAAAGGCCAGTCACGTGATCCTAAGGGAATAACTTCGCCGCCAACTTCCACGAAATAGCTCTCACATGTTTACCTTCCCATTTTTTCCATATTTCAGTGTCATTTCTATCGTTCTGTGACCCTATTTCGTCTCCAATACACGGCACAAACATCAGAGGAGCATTTGTTATCACTGGAAGGCTAAATAACAAAGGAATAGGCTTGATTATTGACAGAATTATAGCAGACGTTATTTTCCCTCATTTCTTGCGTCTATGGTCCGTGTGTCTGGTGTATTATTACCTCACAGGCAATATTAACCCTTAAAAAGATCACGGGTGGACAAATAACATCAAAATAAGGCAAATCAATCAGTCTTTCTGGTGTGTGATGAGGTATCTTTCAACGAGTTATTTCGCACGGAAAAACGACACCACTGCTGCTCTTGCTCTTGCTGTAATTTGGGTCTGGGTCTTGACACTTTGCGAACGAAACTGCAGAAAGTGTACCATTCTATCACCCTTCAGGACGGGTTTACAATAGGATAGAATGAGCTTATATGTGGGAATAATGGCTTCAGGGAGTTCTTAATACACTTAGTAGTCTCCCTTAAGTGAAGCATGGAGAGAGGGAGAGAGAGATAGAGGGAGGGAGGGAGGGAGGAAGGGGAATGAATCACGTATTAATTAGATCTTAAAGCCATTGGTTACAACGTTTCTTCCTGTATAAACTGGTAATTATATCGCTTTTTCTCTTTAATTAAACCTAAAACCGTGTAAATAATGGCTTTGAAATATTTAATAAGGGAAGGTGGACGTTGGAACAGGAAAACTCGATCATTGTTGTACCTCAAAGCTAATTGTTCCAACCTTTACATAGATTTACATAGAAAATCAGACCACACAGACCCCATGGTCCAGACTTGGTGGTCTGTCCTTAAACTTAAGTGATTTTACATTAATCAGAAGACTCCAAAACGTTGCATTTCTACTCTAGTTGATATTAAGTTGAAGGATATATGCTGAAATGCTATATCTTATGCTATATCAAGCTGATTTAAACTTACGGTCACACATGCTGACTTCATGATGCATGCTGATTTGAAATAAAGGTCACAATAAATGCAGTAAGTTGAGTTCAATGACGGCATTGTTCACTTGTAACTCCTATGGTGAGCCTATAAAAAGTCAGCATTGAAAGAGAGATAGCCATGCTGACTCGATCGTATGCAAGCTGATTTAAACTTATGGCCATGCTGACTCATATGCTAATCTTAACTTAAATCCATGTTGAACTCCGAACTCAGCATATCAAGAAAACGATCATGCTGTCATATATAGACCACCATGCTGAGCTCAGAGTGGCTATATATACAGACTGAAATCAGTAACTCTTTAATGCATGCTGAGTTCAAAATAGGGTCAGCATTGAGAAACAGCTAGGCGCCATCCTGAGTGAGCATTGCTGACTTGTTCATAATTAAACCCCTAGTAGCTAATAGTAGTAGTAGTAGTAGTAATAGTAGTAGTAGTAGTAGTAGTAGTAGTAGTAGTAGTAGTAGTAGTAGTAGTAGTAGTAGTAGTAGTAGTAGTAGTAGTAGTAGTAGTAGTAGTAGTAGTAGTAGTAGTAGTAGTAGTAGTAGTAGTAGTAGTAATAGTAGTAGTAGTAGTAGTAGTAGTAGTAGTAGTAGTAGTAGTAGTAGTAGTAGTAGTAGTAGTAGTAGTAGTAGTAGTAGTAGTAGTAGTAGTAGTAGTAATATTATTGCAAGTAAAACAACAAAGGAGAAGGGAGGACCATGCCATTTGCTGTTGGAGGGTTTGCCTTAATTATGTTCCTGATGACCACTGATTGTTCAAGGCTTCTGGCTTCCGTACCTTTCCTCAGCTTGGGCAAAAAGTTGGTTGAATTTATTTCCATCACGATAGGACTGAAATGCATCTATGCAGCTCTGTACACTTCCAAGAGCACCATCAGTTCTTGTTGTGACCCCTGCAGCTTTTCCGGCAAGGGTTTAGTGACACTTAGAACCGAGGTGAGCACTTCCATACTCATGAGAAAACCTGGGTCACTTATTGCTTTAGATCAGGCTTGGCTGCTGATTCTTCACCTAACGTGTTCTGCAGTAATTATTCTTAATCATTATTTCATTATTTACCGACCTGATTACCGTAATTATCCGGGGCATCAGCCGAGTCAGTGGTGACTTTCTTACACCAGATAGAGTACGCACGTGAAGCGTTTTGTGGCCAAGGAGGAAATATGTCAAGAATGGAAAGGCGCAAATCCCAAGCCTGCGGGAATTCAAGGAGTGACACACGCTATAGAGAAAAAGTACTACATAAACAGAACATGAAGTCTATCAATCTTAATTTTCAGAAATTTAGAATTTGAGGTCAGAAAATATTATACGGATAACATGAATAGGCCACGTGAGCCTACGTCGTCAATGAATGTTTCTCAAAATAGATCACCTGCTCTTATTCAACTCAGCAGCTCCATTGTCCAGGTGCTGAACATACAATAGTCACTCAGCCACTCTACACTGTCCACTGTCAAGCACAAAACGGTCATTAAAGGCGGTAATATAGCGGCCGCAAAGGTCGACCGTACAGGTCCCATACGCGTCTCGCGTCGCCTGCCACTCTCCCCGTCATAATACAGAATCAATTACTACATACTCACCACTGTCACCAGACAAGTTCACTTGGTGCCTCTACAGTATAGTTATATAGTCCTCCAATCACTTTGACTGCACCTTACACCTAAAATCAAGTAAATCTGAGAGGCAAGAAGGAGAGAAGGCACACTTATGTATACGACTTTCGTGCTCTCTCTCTCTCTCTCTCTCTGCCAGAGCCATCCCATCTCGTATTCCTGTCACCCGCCACTTGACAGCTTGACATCGCAGCACTCTACACACAATTTTATGAGCCCATCATTTAACGCCTTACTTTTTTTTCACTCAGAGCAAACCTTATGTCCTACCATTAACTCAAAACAAAACCAAAGGGAAATAACTCGGTCACTCGGTGCCACTGAGCTCTCAACTCCACACACACACACACACACACACACACACACACATTCGTAGTCGTAATATTAATATACATATTCCTATTATTTTCCCGTGACATTTATTTATTCATTATTATCCCGCCCCCCGTCGGCGATCACGGACCTCCATCTCTCCCTATCATCAGCCATTCCCACAACTTCTGCCACACTGAGTCTTCCATCCATGTCTTGTAGCAGGCTGTCCATAAATTCAATTCTTTGACGTCCTCTCGCTCCTCTGCCTTCCACTCTTCCAGGCAAGCAGTCACTTTCTAGTCCTCTCCTTCTCAGCACATGACCCAGAAACTTTAGTTGTCGGCTTCTTATACTTTTCGTTAATTGGCTATCTACTGCAGCTCTTCACAGATCTTCCTGGTTTGTCACACTGTCCGTCCAGGGAATTCTCAACATTCTCCTTAACCCGGTAGCTGCGGGTGTCAGGTTTCTTAGGTTAGGTTAGGTTAGGTTAGGTTAAAGGCCCCTCTAAGTAAAATAATGAGAAAGAATCATCACTCACGTAAACCATTTCATAATATATATATCAACATTTTGGTCTTTACTAGAATCCGATCGGTTGAGTATTAACGGAGAAAATAACGATTTTGTGTTTAGGGGGGGGGAGTGGTCGGGTGGTATCCCCGGGGTGGTGGTAGTGGTCTGGGGCAGGGGTGTGTGTGTCTGTGGGGTGTCCTGGGGGAGGGGGTGTAGGGGGCGGAGGGGGAGGGTGAACGATGTTTCTTTTTTTTCGTTTAGTTTAAAAATGTTTCGTGCTGTGATTTGCTATGTAGTGTTGAGCCTTCATAATGTATCGTCTTTGTATTTTTTTTTATGGGTGGCGTGTTTTACCATTTCTTGAAGGGCGCGGTGGAATTTTCTGACGTTACTGAACCTAGAAATAAATAATATGTTCTCTGACGTTCCTAACAATAAGCTTTGATATTGTCGATAGAGGTTTGTTTTGATCAAACGTTTATTAGGGACCAGCCCTGACCAGGAGTTACGTTATTAGCAATGATGTCCCTCGATCTTGCTCTTGCTCTTGCTGTACATGTGACCCGTTGGAGTGAATGAACAGCAGAGGGAGGTGTGGAAGCAAGAGGTTGAAAGCAGGAGGGAATTTCTGCTGGATTTCTCGACCCATTTCCTGGCTTCTCTCTTCCGCCCGATTTCGCCACGAGACTCCCTGACTGACAATTTTGACATCGCCCTGCCAAAGGTAAGTGCGGTGGGAGGCTGTACCTTGGTGTGGTGGTGGTGGTGGTGGGGGAAGGATGTGGCTAGGTGTGGTTAAAAGGGGGTGGATGAAGGTGGTGGAGTAGAAGTGGAGTTAGAGTTGAAAAAGTGGAAGCATGTGGATAAAAATGACGTTCTGACTTGAATTTTTGAATGCAACTTCTCTTTACTTTTTCCCGTCTCCTGCTAAAAGTATACAAGTTAGGAGCCTGTACCTTGAAGTGGTGGTGGTGGTGGTGGTGGGGAAAGGGTGGTGTGGCTAGGTGTGGTTAAAAGGGGGTGGATGATGAAGGTGGTGGAGTAGAAGTGGAGTTACGGTGGTTTGAAGTTAGAGGTAGTAGTGTTGAAAAATGATGGTGTGATTTTAACTTTTCTGGGGGTATATTATGTTCTTACTTTTTCCCTTCTCCTGCTAAAAGTGTACAAGTTAGGAGCCTGCAATTTGGTATGGTGGTGGGGGAAGGATGTGGCTAGGTGTGGTTAAAAGGGGGTGGATGGAGGTAGTGGTGGAGTAGAAGTGGAGTTAGAGTTGAAAAAGTGGAAGCATGTGGATAAAAATGACGTTCTGACTTGAATTTTTGAATGCTACTTCTCTCTACTTTTTCCCTTCTCCTGCTAAAAGTATACAAGTTAGGAGCCTGTACCTTGAAGTGGTGGTGGTGGTGGTGGTGGTGGTGGTGGGGAAAGGGTGTGGTTAAAAGGGGGTGGATGATGCAGGTGGTGGAGTAGAAGTGGAGTTATGGTGGTTTAAGTTCGAGGTAGTGCTGAGAAAAATGTGGTGTGGTTTTAACTTTTTGTGAGTGATATATGTCTTTTTTTTTTTTTTTCCCTTCTCCTGCTAAAAGTATACAAGTTAGGAGTCTGTACCTTGGTGGGGGAAGGGTGTGGTTAAAAGGGGGTGGATGGTGATGGAGTAGGAGTGGAGTTATAGCTGAAAAAGTGGAAGCATGTGGAGAATAATAATTAGGGTCCAACTTGAATTTTGGAATGCAACTTATCTTTACTTTTTTGCTTCTCCTGCTAAAAGTATACAAGTTAGGAGCCTGTACCTTGGTGGAGGAAGGGTGGTGTGGCTAGGTGTGGTTAAAAGGGGGTGGCTGGTGATGGAGTAGGAGTGGAGTTATAGCCAAAAAAGTGGAAGCATGTGGAGAAAAATGATGGTCCAACTTGAATTTTGGAATGCAACTTATCTCTATACTATTTTGCTTCTCCTGCTAAAAGTGTACAAATTAGGAGCCTGTATACCTTGGTGTGGTGGTGGTGGTGGTGGTGGGGGAAGGGTGGTGTGGCTAGATGTGGTTAAAAGGGGGTGGATGATGCAGGTGGTGGAGTAGAAGTGGAGTTACGGTGGTTGAAGTTAGAGGTAGTGCTGAAAAAAAGGTGGTGTGGTTTTAACTTTTTGGAGTGATATGTTCTTACTTTTTCCCTTCTCCTGCTACAAATATACATGTTAGGAGCCTGTACCTTGGTGTGGTGGTGGAGGAAGGATGTGGCTAGGTGTGGTTAAAAGGGGGTGGAGTAGAAGTGGAGTTACGGTGGATGAAATTTAGAGGTAGTGCTAAAAAAATCTATTCTTCATATGAATCTTTGCGTGGTACATATCATAACCCTATCCCCTTCCTTACTACCACTACCTCTACTACTACTACTACTACTACTACTACTACTACTACTACTACTGCTACTGTACGTCACAGAGGAGAACATTGAGCAGCTGCGACTACTATGTACTGCCGGAACCATCGAACTATCTGGTCGTGGGGAAGGTGGTTGCTGTTCCGCCCCTTCTGTACCATCTGTAGTACTTAAGCCAGCAGGATGACTTGGTTAGTTAGTTTGAGATGTTTTAGCTGTGATGACCTAAGTTTATGGTCCCATTTCTCAGTTTTATGGTGCAAGGTATGGTGATGGTGGATATGGAATGGTAGATAGTAGAGAATTGAATGGGCTTTCTAACCACACCAAGCAAACTCAAATATCTTTGAGAATAATGGAGAAAAATGAGAAAACCTGAAGAGGTGTGTGAGGGGAAAGGGTGAGTTTGGTATGGTGCCCTAACTTCATGGCCCCCTTGCTCGGTTATGGTGCCATTTATGGTGATGGTAGATATGGAATGGCAGATAGAGAATTGAATTGGCTCTCTAACCACACCAAGCAAACTCAAATACCACTGAGAATAATGAAGAAAAATGGAAAAAACTAAGGAGGTGTGTGAGGCCGGGCTGCTGTAGAAATGGAATGCCTTCTACTACTGTATTAAGAGCCAATGATCTTCATACATAATAGCAAAAGGAAAGTGTATATTGTTTCATGTTACTTGCTTGCACACACCCCTTTAGTTTTTCCCATTTTTCTCCATTATTCTCTAAGGTATTTGAGTTGGCTTGGTGTGGTTGGAAAGCCAATTCAATTCTCTATCTACCATTTTCAATCCACCATCACCATAACTTGCACCATAACTGAGAAATGGGGCCAT
>NW_026110925.1:15000-40000 GCF_024679095.1 Eriocheir sinensis | reverse complement strand
TCAGCCCACGCCAGCCCAACGGGAAGGCCGAAGACGAAGTGCTGGGGCACATTTCAACTCCGGGGACCGAGGCCTACAACTTGGACTCCGTGACTTTCGCTCCAGCTAGAAAAGGAACCCACTTGGGCTATACCAATCCCTCAGCCAGACGGGACTTGGAGTGCGCGTTCTAAAAAAAAAAAGAACCCCGCGTGGTGGACCTGCTCTTACCTGCGTGGGCTAATCGCTAACCAAGCGTACCATCGCTAACCAAGCGCAGAGTCGTCGGACGACAGGAGTTGGAGTGCGCGTTCTAAAAAAAAAAATAACCCCGCGTGTGGACCTGCTCTGACCTGCGTGGGCTAATCGCTAACCAAGCGTACCATCGCTAACCAAGCGCAGAGTCGTCTGCCGACAGGAGTTGGAGTGCGCGTTCTAAAAAAAAAAGAACCCCGCGTGTGGACCTGTTCTCACCTGCGTGGGCTAATCGCTAACCGAGCGTACCATCGCTAACCAAGCGTACCATTGCTAACCAAGCGTACCCTCGCTAACCGAGCGTAGAGTCGTCTGACGGCAGGACTTGCTTGGGCTGCGCTAAATGTGAATCTGTTAAAATTTCAGACCACCTCTTTGGGGTGACAATCTATATATCCTCCCCTTGTATCTATGTAAAAGCGTCTCTATAACAGGCCCTTGCATCTGTGTAATCTTGGTCTATGTGAATCTAGGTCAAATTTTGAGATCACCTCTTTTTGCCTGACAATCTATATATATTCTCCCCTTGTATCTATGTAAAAGCATCTCTATATCCGATCCTGGTATCGATGTAATCTTGATCTGTTTCTCTTCGATGTGAATCTATGCATGCATGCATGCTTTCCCATAATTATTTTCAAGAGTCCAAAAAAAAGGCCTTGCATTGGATTTTCAAAGCGTTTCCATGACTGTTGAAGGTTTGTAGAAAAGATAATCTATGAAGAGATACTGATGTTTCATAAGGTACTAGATACTGGCACGGACCTAAAACGAATCTTAATTAACCCTGTGGGTGTGGGTGTGGGTGTGTGTAGTACAGGGCAACGCTTACTGCGTCGTTGTTCACGAGACACTACTAGTACATAGTGTTTGTCCACTACTAAAGCGCCAGCTGCTGACGATGGGACACCAACTACTAATAACACACCACACCGGGTGCCTTCAATACCATGGCATGCTCGCAAACGAATGGGGAATATTATCCAATTTGAGGCAGTGAATCATCATTTTGGGGCAGGCAAAGTGAAATGATTTTTCTCTTTGATATATTGATTTTTGGAGTCTAACATCAACAAATAATAACCGAGTGTTTTAAGGTTGATGAGCTAAGTGTGAAATCTCTTCACTGAAGATAATATTTCATAGCCCGAAGGTTTTTCATACAACACCGGGTGCCCGCCGCGGGCCACGTGTAGGGAGACGTCTTTTCCTGAGAGGCGGAAAAGAGTAGCGATTATTGCTACGTAGTTTGCTTACCAAAGTCACGAAGATACTGATAGTTATTGAATTGAGTAACGGATGGCCGATAACCCAATTTTATTCTTTATCAGCGCTAAAGTATCGCGAGAACTGACCGCGATAACGCCCAGCTATGAGATTAGGTTAGGTCAGGTTAGATTAGGTTAGGGAAGGTTAGGGAAGGTTAGATTAGGTGAGGTAATGAGAGAGGTGAGAGAAGGTAAATAAATAATGAAAGAAAGAACACTAGAAATTTACCGATAAAAGAGAGAGAGAGAGAGAGAGAGAGAGAGAGAGAGAGAGAGAGAGAGAGAGAGAGAGAGAGAGAGAGAGAGAGAGAGAGAGAGAGAGAGAGAGAGAGAGAGAGAGAGAGAGAGAGAGAGAGAGAGAGAGAGAGAGAGAGAGAGAGAGAGAGAGAGAGAGAGAGAGAGAGAGAGAGAACCAAATGAGAATAGCGTCTATACCTCTGAGAAATAGCCTAGTCCACGCTCTCGTTTTCTCTAACTCCTCATTACTTTACGTGTTGTATCCATGTTTTTCAGGGTAGACTTTGAAATGTATAATCTTAAGTGGTACAATGATTAGAGAAATCAGTGTATATTTGATGTCGACACCCTCATCCTGAAAGATATTGTCTACAGTGTGTGAGGGAAAATGTGGAGTTTGTAATGGTGCCTTGATTCCATGGCCCCATTTCTCTGTTATGGTACACGTTATGGTGATGGCGGGCAGGGAATGGTAGATAGTAGAGAATTTAATGGTCTTTCCAACCACACCAAGCAAACTCAAATACCTTTGAGAATAGTGAAGAAAAAAGGGGAAAAACTGAAGAGGTGTGTGAGACCAACTATTTAACTCTCTTCACACAAAATTTCATGATCCTAAACCCTCACCATTTTTCATAATCATCAAAAATGTTTCAAGATTCGGGATGTCTTACTGCCAAAAAATGAAGTCCTCGGAAACATTCTCCTTAATTCAGATCCATTTCTCTCAGGTTTCCATTTGTCTTCGGGAGTTGGGATTTTGAGGGAATTAAGATCAACTATTTAACTCCTTCCACGCCAAATTGCATGACCCTAAGTGCTCTAGTTTACTCAGAATAAAAAAAAATGTCAACACTTTCAGATCTAAATTTCTGATCGGCTCCTCCTGTAAATTAGGCTAACTCCCTTCCTACCTGTATATTATATCCAACAATCCTATTCTACCCTTGTTAGTATTGAGACTCCTCCTCCTCCTCCTCCTCCTCCTCCTCCTCTTCCTCTTCCTCTCTCTCTCTCTCTCTCTCTCTCTCTCTCTCTCTCTCTCTCTCTCTCGCTTTCATTTTCACTCATACTTTTCTCTCTCAACAGAAGACAAGGGGAAGGAAGAAGCAGCAGCCATCAGAGGAGGAGGAGGAGGAGGAGGAGGGAGGAAGAAGAGCCAGGTTTCGCTCCTCCACTGGATCTCCTCAAAGGACCGACCGAGAGAGTGACGTCCGGCAAATCGCTCAGCAGTGCTTTCGAGGGCTCTCCCAGGTTGGTGTGTGTGTGTGTGTGTGTGTGTGTGTGTATGTGTGTGTGTGCGTTTTCCCTTGTATCTCTGTGTGTGTGCGTGCGTCTTAGAGCTTTGCGATTTTGCGTACATGTGCGTGAATCTTTCTTCTGTGTGTACGTAAAATTTCAGAGACTTGGATTATGTAGAAAAAGAGTTAGAGGCAAAAGAATATGATCATTTTTTTCAATTTTTTATTCTTTAGCAGGTTAGTGTGTGTGTATGTACGTTTTGCCTTGTATCTCCGTGTGCGCATGTGTTAGAGCTTTGCGATTTTGCGTACATGTGCGTGAATCTTTCTTCTGTGTGTACGTAAAATTTCAGAGACTTGGATTGTGTAGAAAAAGAGTTAGAGGCAAAAATATGTGATCATCTTTTCAAAATTTTTATACTTTTCCAGGTTAGTGTGTGTGTGTGTGTATATGTGTGTACATTTTGCCCTGTATCTCCATGTGCGCATGTGTTAGAGCTTTGTGATTTTGCGTACATGTGCGTGAATGTTTCTTCTGTGTGTACAGGTACAGCATAACAAGTTCTCGCAGGTAAAGGTGTTTTTTGGGGTGTTTGGAGTGAGCGAGAGGGTTGGGGATTAAAGTGATTGGTAGGTAGAGGGAGGGTGTGTCTGCCTAGTGTTAAAATTTGAGCGAGGTAGAGCGAGGGATGCCAGAGATATAGAGCGATTAACCTGACCTATTATCCTCTCACTCAATTTTACATTTTTTTCCGTACCTGATATGTGTATGTTTTTTGGTGTTTTTCTCTTGTTTAGATTGAGCGAGAGGGTTGGGGGGGATTAAAGCGATTGGTAGAGCGAGGGCGTGTCTGCCTAGTGTTAAAATTTGAGGGAAGTAGAGCGAGGGATTATGGAGATATTGAGCGATTAGCCTGACCTATTTCTCCCACTCTCAGGCGCTGCTCAAGAACCAGGACCGGGCAGGCAAGGTGAACGACCCTTCCATCTTCCCTGACCTCTGCACGTCACACCGCAAGAACTTAATGCACATGTTGCGGAACCACCAGAAGGTACGTGTGTGTGTGTGTGTGTGTGTGTGAGAGAGAGAGAGAGAGAGAGAGAGAGAGATTTACACGCACTCAAATAAGTATCGTTACACATTCAGCAGGATAAAGCCATTGGTAACAGGCTACTGATGTTGAATTTATGCTCGTGGTTTGGTTTGTCCTAGAGAGTTGGGATTTACAAGGGATTTAGAACAACTATTTAACAACTTCCACACCAAATCTCATCATCTTGTGTTGTCTCATTCTCTCATAATCCCAAAAAATGTCAACACTTCTTCGGTTAAAAATTTTGTTACGGCCCCTCCCGGAAATTTTTCATACCTAGTTCTGGGGTGTGTTTTTTGGGGGGGGGTTTGGTTTGTCCTAGAGAGTTGGGATTTACAAGGGATTTAGAACAACTATTTAACAACTTCCACACCAAATCTGATCATCTTGTGTTGCCTCTTTCACACACATTCCCCAAAAAATGTCAACACTTCTTCGGCTAAAAATTTTGTTACGGCCCCTCCCGGAAATTTTTCATACCTAATTCTGGGGTGTGTTTTTTGGGGGTTTGGTTTGTCCTAGAGAGTTGGGATTTACAAGGGATTTAGAACAACTATTTAACAACTTCCACACCAAATCTGATCATCTTGTGTTGCCTCTTTCACACACAATCCCCAAAAATCTCAACACTTCTTCAGCTAAAATTTATGTTACGGCCCCTCCCGGAAATTTTTCATACCTAATTCTGGGGTGTGTTTTTTGGGGGTTTGGTTTGTCCTAGAGAGTTGGGATTTACAAGGGATTTAGAACAACTATTTAACAACTTCCACACCAAATCTGATCATCTTGTGTTGCCTCTTTCACACACATTCCCCAAAAAATGTCAACACTTCTTCGGCTAAAAATTTTGTTACGGCCCCTCCCGGAAAATTTTCATACCTAATTCTGGGGTGTGTTTTTTGGGGGTTTGGTTTGTCCTAGAGAGTTGGGATTTACAAGGGATTTAGAACAACTATTTAACAACTTCCACACCAAATCTGATCATCTTGTGTTGCCTCTATCTCTCTCCCTCTCCCTTCTATCCCTTCGTGTGTGTGTGTGTGTGTGTGTATGTGTGTTTGTGTGAGAGAGAGAGAGAGAGAGAGAGAGAGAGAGAGAGAGAGAGAGAGAGAGAGAGAGAGAGAGAGAGAGAGAGAGAGAGAGATGCGTGCTCTCCCTCTTTCTCCCTCCCCCCCTCTCCTCTATATCTCTCCCTCTCCCTTCTATCCCTTCGTGTGTGTGTGTGTGTGTGTGTGTGTTTGTGTGTGAGAGAGAGAGAGAGAGAGAGAGAGAGAGAGAGAGAGAGATGCCTCTTCAACAAGTTTCAACTTGCTGTTTCACGACCCTTCCTTTCCTTTCTAACCATGTATATTATAATCTGTGTGTATGTGTGTGTGTGTGTGTGAGAGAGAGAGAGAGAGAGAGAGAGAGAGAGAGAGAGAGAGAGAGAGATGCTAATCTCTCACAAATTTCTCTGTATATTTATGCTTGCATCTCAAAATTATCAAATAATTTATGTTTCTCTATGTGCACCATTTAATTTTGCATGTTTTTTATATATAATACTTGATGATTATGTTGAAATTATGGCTGAAAACTTGTTATAATCAGAAGCAACGTTTGAAATTTGCGCGGCCAGCCCAGATACAGGCCGGGGCGCCGTTTTGGCCTGGTCCTAGTGAAGGCCAAGACCTCTCGGCAGGGTTGTTTGGATTTAAATCAAACGCTTTAAATCAAGTGATTTAAATCGATTTAAATTAGAGTAAAGAAAAATCATGATTTAAATCAAAATTAAATATACTGTATTTAAAATAACTTAAGTGATTTGTCAAGAGTAAAATATTTAATGATTTATATATATATATATATATATATATATATATATATATATATATATATATATATATATATATATATATATATATATATAAAAGTGAGCCCTATAATTTTTCTAAAATAAATACAAAATTTTTTTTTTGTCAATTATTTATTAAATAAATAGAGCACATTTCCTTCACTAAGAGGCTGATTCTGCAGGAACTTGACATCTTGGTGTTCTTTCTTGTTCCAGAGTGTGCGGCGTCCCGCAGGCAGGCAGGCAGGCAGGCAGGCAGACCGAGACGCCAGCCATTCAATTCTGCCGAGGGAAGGAAGTCGTGTTAGTCAACTCTGATGACTTGTACTTTTCTCTGCAAGGGACTGTTCTGTAAGCCAGTCACAGAAGATGTGAACTGTATCTGTACTATGAAGTCTTATAAAAAAAGTTAAGGCCCCAAACCCATTTAGCTAATATCCCCGGACACTTTTTTAGGTATAATTGACTGAGGTACATTTTTCGGGCTACTTTTCAAGATGTTTTTGAGCTGTATGCTGATATATCTAGTTGCTTTGATCTTTTTTAAAAGCTAATTCTATATATATTGAAGGGAGGAACTAATTTTCATACAGAAAAAAAACATAATATAAAAAGAATTATATATATGAATTGGAAGCAAGATATAAGAGAAGACAACGAAGGGAACTAACAAGAGGAGAGATTGTATACATAAAGAGCTCAAAAGTCATTGAAAAAGCAATGGAAATTAAGAGACAATAAGAACATATGAAATAAAAGACGTGGAAACAAGAAGAAAATAAGACAGACATGAGATTATTACTATGACATAAATACCTTAGACAAAGAGAAAGCAGATAACAACATATCACAGACTAAAATATTTGAGGCGTACGGCAGAGAAGTGAGGTGACATTAGGAATGGCGACCCTTGTGTAAATTGTACGCAATTAGTATCATAACATAGCAATTTAACTCTAATTTGCACTGGGAAAGACAGACAGACTCTACCCCTCCAAGGATGAACGAGGGACGAATCAAAATGGAAGCTCAACTTTTATGGGGCAGACGGAGGGTCCCTTTCCCTTGTAACGTACATCATGACGAGCAATATGGCAATAATTATGTTCTAGTTAGCAAGGGGGGAAAGGAAGAACAAGATATAGTTACTTGCAAGGGAAAATAAACCTTGCATAGGATGAGCGGAGGGCTGGAAGTCGCGTAATCTGTTCTCAGTGTGTGAACGTACTCTAGTATACGTAAGAATAGGTCATCACCGTGCCTTAGGATTTCTCTGCCGTAAGCCTCGTTTATACGTTAAGAGATGAGGAGGGAGGGAAACAAGCAAATAATGGAACTCTATATATACGATACAGTGAAAAGGATTTACCGAGAAGGATGTACGTATGAGAGGAGGAAAGTGAGGAGGAGAAGAGAGAGATTACGGTAAGTAAAGGGAAGTAAAACAGATGATGATATATATATATAAATAAAACTAAATAAAGAAGGAATGATTAGAACTGAGAGAGAAAGGTACATCACAGAGGAGGAAAGTCTGGAATTTGAGGAAGACAAGGAGGAAGGAGCGCCAGCCATGGAGTCTACCAGCGTCAAGGAGCCGATTCAAGGTACGTCTCAAACTTCCCTTCCTAAGATCTATGAGGCAGACCCTTCTGCCCCTCACGTCAGCTACTTGCAAAGGTCAATAAGGAGATCAATCAAGTTCTCACGAGTCTTGTTTTAAGATTCATGGTAAGGAGAAAGTTAAAACTACCACCTGGGTCATCAAACTGCCCCTGGAAATTCTCACAACTCCTACAAAAGCCTGTCAAATGTGTGCGCTTGGAACGATATTTTTTAAGAATGTGACTGTCAGATGCCAAAAAGGAGATCAATCGGGTTCTAATGGAGTGGTTTTGAAGGTTCATGGTACATAGGAAGGGTTAATCTATCACCAGGGTCATAAAACTGCCCCTGGAAATGCCCAAAACTCCTACGGAAGCCTTAAATACAAGTCTCTCGGGATGGCTGTTTCAAGAATGTGAGCCTCGGACATCTCCGCTCCTCACATCAGCTACTTCCAAAGGCCGAACTCTTGTCACACCCACTTGCCGACACCTTGGGCCGCAAGAGTCACCATCCATAACTGATGACTGCGTATTTTGAGTAATTATCAAACCCAAAAGTCACACCCACGTGTGCACCAAATAACTTTTTTTCATATTGGTTACTTTATTCAATTAGCGTGAATTTAGTTAGCGCGACCGCGTTCATCCACCTAATTCTCACGCTAAATGGGGCTCTACTGTACTAACATAGCTCATAGTAGTATTCCCACTTTTAATTAACATCTTGTACAGCAGTGTTTCTCTCTCCCTGTGAACTGTTTCCCTGCACATGAATGCCTCGGCTGTGACGGGTCTTCATCAACAGTGCTGCCAGTGAGTGGCCTCACCTGAACACGAGTCATCGCTCCACACAGCAGGTGACCTGACGAGCCTGGCCTGACAAGCACCTGACAGCTGCCCACCACCTTAACAATGAGGGAAATGACACTTGAGCGGCTTGACAGTTCAGGGTCAAGGCCGCCTCCACCCCCATTCCTATTCAAATACACTGGAATACCATATTTGGGTGTGTTTGTATTGGTATAACTATTGATAGAAATCAAAGCATTCTCATTGTGATAGGAATACAAGGGAAAAGTATTTGTATTGTGCAAATAATTATCTGAGGAACACTTCAAAATCTATCATCTGTAATAGCAGGCGTTACAGGTCCGCACAGCCTCCCGGGGGACTTGTTAGCACTGTGTTGAGTACAGGGTTATGAGCTCTTGTACATCTTTACAACACTGCTGCTGTTATGCCAAGAAGGTGTATTCATTCATATCAAAACAGCCTTCTTGTTAGCACTGTGTTGAGTACAGGGTTATGAGCTACACTACCTTGTACATCTTTAGAACACTGCTGTTATGCCAAGAAGGTGTATTCATTCATATCAAAACAGCCTTCTTGTTAGCACTGTGTTGAGTACAGGGTTATGAGCTACACTACCTTGTACATCTTTAGAACACTGCTGTTATGCCAAGAAGGTGTATTCATTCATATCAAAACAGCCTTCTTGTTAGCACTGTGTTGAGTACAGGGTTATGAGCTACACTACCTTGTACATCTTTACAACACTGCTGCTGTTATGCCAAGAAGGTGTATTCATTCATATCAAAACAGTATTTCTATTCACTGTAATTTGAAGTACTGTATTGGTATTGTAATCCACAACACTTGTATTCCCTCCCTGATCTTAGATAACTTTACAACACTGCTAAACCCAATTATGACAAGAAGGTATTTGTATTCATATTAAAACAACTTCATATGTATTCAATGTAATTTGAAGTAATTGTATCCCCTCCCTCCCTGGTCAGGGGGAGTCGCTTGGGGGGGGTTGAGCCCACGGCACATCTTCCCGGCCCCACACAGCGTGGTAGCGTGAGGATTCGAACCCACGTCGTCCATCACGCGGCGAATGTGGGTCCAGTACGCTATCACTTCGGCCTATTATTATTTTGTCATGTTGTTGTTGCCTGATGAGTGATATACCACCTTTACTGAGTCAGGTTCATCTGCTAGAGTTTAATGTGACCCTGCTGACAGTTTCACAAGACTTCTGCACCTGGAACAGGAAAGCCACCCATGAAAAGCTCTGTTAGTAGTATTACACCGCACTGCTATATAAAAACCTTCACTTTTGGGGGCACTGCGGAGGGCATTTCTCGGGTATGGCGGACATGGGATTCAATTGGTGGACGGTGTACCCCACTCTGACTGGGTTCATTTCAGTGGCCACATGCAATGACTGAACACGGGCGGTGGTCTGCCCACACCAAGGCTGTCTCAGGCTGGGCTGGGTCATGGGCGCGTAACATTGACCGTAAAGTGTCGGCAAATACGACACCTTGTGGTCACTTACGCCTGTGTCGGACGCGTCTTGGATTTTTTTCCTTGGAGTAACCAATCTTGAATGTGGGAAAGAAATGGCGGACATTGCCAACAACTGACTGACGCACAAGATAGTCCTACATTCATTTTCTCTCCCTCTTTCCCTCCCTCCTTCCTTCCTTCCTTCCCCTCCCTCCCTCCTTTAGTCCTTGCCTCCCTTCCTTCATTCCATCCTTTCCTTTTCTCTTCCTCTTTCCCTCCTTCTTTCCTTCAATCCCTCCTTCCTTCCCTCCCTCCCTCCTTTAGTCCTTGCCTCCCTTCCTTCATTCCATCCTTTCCTCCATTCCTTCCTTTCCTTTTCTCTCCCTCTTTCCCTCCTTCTTTCCTTCAATCCCTCCTTCCTTCCCTCCCTCCCTCCTTAAGTCCTTGCCTCCCTTCCTTCATTCCATCCTTTCCTCCCTCCCTTCCCTCTTTCCTTCCTTCCTTCCCTTCCCCTCCTACATACATACATACATACATAGTGAAGGAAGGCAGGAAGGTGACCTCTCTCCCCTGACCTCTCCTTGACCTTTTAATTGCTATTTCTGTGTTTAGTAAAAAAAAATTGATCCCATGTTTGTGTTCTTACAAACTGATACATTCTTACTGAGCTTCCTTCCTTCCCTCCCTCCCTTCCTTCCTTCCTTTATTACTGTTCTTTCTGTTATTCACTTGTTCTTTTCTCTCTCTGTTCCTTCCTTCTCTCCTTCCCTTTCCTTCCTATCTTTTTCCTTCCTTCCTTCCCTCCTTCATTCCTTCTTTCTCTCCCTCCTTCCTTCCATTCTTTCCCTTCCTTCCTTCATCCCTCCCTCCCTCCTTCCTTCCTCCCTTCTTTCCCTTCCCATTGCTCCTTCCTTCCTTCCTTCCTTCCTTCCTTTCCTCTCCCTCCCTCCCTCCTTCCTTCCTTCCTCAGAACAATCCATTACAGAAAGAAAATGAAGACAGGAAAACAAAGAAGCAAGGAAAATATTGATAAATGGAAAAAAAAATAGAGGAAAATAAATTAACACTTACCAAGGAATTCCTGTGTCCTCCTCTTCTTCTTCTTCTTCTTCTTCTTCTTCTTGTTCTCTCTGTAATTCAAGTAAGGAGTCATTGCTCTGTGTAAACCTTAAGATACATTTTACATATAAATATAAATTCCTTTCAACTTTGAACCCTTCCTTCCTTCCTTCCTTCCTTCCTTCCACACAGCCACTACCACCAGAGGGTCACTTCAGGGGTCGGGGTCAGAACCTTCCCAAGACACAGGGTCATAGTTTTAAACATTTTCCTGCCCAAACTTACAAATTTAAAACAACATTGTGGTATTAAGGCACCTTGAAAACATTCCAGTTGATGTGTGTGTGTGTGTGTGTGTGTGTGTTTGCAGTACCAAGGTGTTCCTGGCTGCAAACTTTCCCTCCTTATTATCAAAATTCCTTGACTGCTCGTTAACCATTTTAGAAAAAATAAATTAACACTCACCAATGGGCTCCTCCTGTGTTCCTCGTCTTCTTCCCAGTCCTCCTCCTCCTCCTCCTCCTCTTCTTCGTTTGGTAGTGTCTGCAAATCAAGTTTGGTGTCAATTAACTGTGTAAACATCAACATACTTTTTATTTTTACAGTAAAAAAAAAGCCCATCACTCACTGCTCCAAAATGATATCATTATAAACTGGGTGCAACTCCAGCGTGTGGTGTACCCAGTGCAGTCTAGCCCAGTATCACAAGTCTACAAAATGACCTGACCTGTCTCCCAAAACCTAGTCCTGATTTGAGTATGTAATGACCTAACCACAATGTCCAGGCTGAAGCTCCTAGGCCAGAGGAGTGCGCACGCCTTTTTGAGGGTGTCAGATGCCTGAAATAGCATATTTTTACTGTGCAAAGCAGGTGAAGTCACTCAAATTTATCTATTTGTATATATTTCATGGTGGCAAAATTTAAATTATCAGTTTCATTTTCACCAGTAACACGAATTTGTGGCTGTTTTTCACAATAGAATTTCACTCTAATAAGTGAATCAGACCCCACAGAGATATTACCAGAGTGTGTAGGAATGAATACAAAGATAAACACATACTTTGATTTAACTCTAGGATGTCTCGTGGATCATCAATAAATAAAAAACAAAATATCTGGACAGGCCACTCTTGAGCCCGTTACCTTCAATGACGCCCCAAAACAGTCCCTGCGCCAAGTGTGTACCCCATATTTTGGTTGTGTTAGGTGCGCCTATTAGCAACTACTACTATTTTTACTGAACGAGGGACACATGATCCATATAAACCATTAATACTACCTAATAATATTAAACAAATTATATACGTGCTACCAGGGAATCATGAGGATTAATGTTATTGTAATTCTCACGTTTACTCAACCCTACTAAACCTATCCACCCCGCGCCCACCTAGCCTCCAGCAGGTGCCCACCCTGGCTCGCATTACCATAGCAGGGCACGATAACAGAAAACCTTATTCCCGATAACCGATAACTGATAATGGAAAACCTTATCGGTGATAACCGATATTCGTTAACTGGAAACACAAATATAGGCGATAACCGATACCCGATATTAATCCACAATTCCGATACTAGCTAGCAATAAGTCCGATAAGCAAAAACGATACTATATTGATATTTCAAATAAAAAACAAGAAGTTTGCAATGGAAAGAGAATTGATTTGAACACTCACCAAGTCCTTATCCTCCTCCTCCTCTTCTTCCTCTTCATCTTCTCTTCTTCTTCCTCCTCTTCTTCCTCTGTAAACAGGGTAAGGAAATAAGTTAGCTGTAAAATAACTGGGATTTTTTGAGATAATAAATTATTTTCAAGGAAAAAAAATATATAGATAGATATTGGGAGAGAGAGAGAGAGAGAGAGAGAGAGAGAGAGAGAGAGAGAGCTTTAATTCTGGTGCCATACTTGCTCACTTTTTCTTTCATCTTAAAAAATAATCTCTTTACTTTCTCAGCTTTAGAAGTTTTCTCAATAACTGTGAAAGCATAACTCTCTCTCTCTCTCTCTCTCTCTCTCTCTCTCACACACACACACACACACACAAAATATATGCTGCATAATGTGATGACAAATGAGTTGATATATATATATATATATATATATATATATATATATATATATATATATATATATATATATATATATATATATATATATATATATCATTGTGGGAGTGATGATTTTTTTTCTCATATTTCACACTTAGAGGGAAGGAAGGGCCTGTAATAAGGGGGATATTCATAGGGTTTTGTTGGTAAGAGAACCGGGAAGGACACGTAGTAATGGGTTTAACCCTTCAACACGAGTATACTGTGTCCTTGTGTGCCCCGTACCATATCCCAGGACGCGCATACTGGCTTGCTTTAGCCAACATACGAGTTATTTTATCTCTATATTTATGCTTACATCTCAAAATTATCAATTAATTTATACTTCTTTATGTGCACCATGTAATTCTGCATGTTTTCATATATAATACATGATGATTATGTTGAGTTTATGGCTGAAAGCTTGTTATATTGAAATAGCGACATTTGAAATTTAGCGCGCGCGGCGATCTCGGATACAGCAGAGGGCGCTGTTTTGGCCCGGCCGTAGTGAGTTTCTTTATGTGCACCATTTAATTCTGCATGTTTTCATATATAATACATGATGATTATGTTGAGTTTGTGGCTGAAAGCTTGTTATATTCAATAGCGACATTTGAAATTTAGCGCGAATGGCGATCTCGGATACGGCGCAGGGTGTTGTTAAGGTTTTTCATTATCAGTTATCGGTTATCGGGAATAAGGTTTTCTGTTATCGTGCCCTGCTATGGCGGAGACGCTGTCTTTCTCCTCAGTCTGAAGCTAGCCAGCACTGTGAGTGGAACGTTTCTCTGGAATACACACACTGCATTTTGACCCCTGCTATGGCACCCAAGCGTACTTCCACCTCGTCCAGTGACATAAGAACATAGGAGTCTGCACGAGGCAGCTCCTCTGAACCTTGGCTCCCGTGTGTCTAACCCTACCTAATATCGCTGTCCATGACGCATCAACAAAGTGATGGTGGTGAGTGTTTTTGTTGTGTCAGTGACTTACAAATGTAATGTAGCAATTCTTTCTTTAGAAAACTTTAACTTAACCCGGTGGTGGCAGGGATCATGTTTCTTACTGGTCCCTCCAAGCAAGAAAAATGAGAAAAAATCACCCCTCACACAAACCATTTCATATTATATATCAAAGCATTTGTGATCAGTTTGTGTGTGTTACTTTCCTCTCTGTCAAAGGCTGTAAAATAAGGCAAAAAGTAAGCAGAAAAATATATATCTACCCTTGCAGGTGAAAATATAGCCTGTTAGCTTTTGAGACCAGACCGTGTGGTGAGGCTCCTCCTCCCTCCCTGCTGGCTAGGCTTCCTTTTAATATGTATTTCCACACATGATGCGGCCAATATCAGGAGTCTTTTTCACACCAATATTTACTGTATAATGATGACTTGACTCCTGCATTAGCACCGGTGAGTGAGTTAGGGGCTTAAGGAACTTTGATGCCAGGATTGGAGGCGACTTATTCCTGGGTTTAAACTTATACAAAATCAGGTTAGCAACATGTCTGTGGTAAGTCCCTTGTACAATAAGAAATATTACTTTCCTCTCTGTCAAGGGCTGAATAAATAAATCAAATTAATCTAACTATATTATAAAGCAAAACCAATCTTGCATGCATAATATGTATCCAGTGCATAGTAAGCACTTTGGCAAACATATATCATGCACCCTATGCTTAACCCTGCGGGAATCATGTTTCTTACCCGGTAGCAGCAACGGGTCAAATTTGTGGCTTTACCGTGTAGCAGCAATGGGACAAATTTGTGGCTTTACCGTGTAGCAGCAATGGGACAAATTTGTGGCTTTACCGTGTAGCAGCAATGGGACAAATTTGTGGCTTTACCGTGTAGCAGCAATGGGACAAATTTGTGGCTTTACCGTGTAGCAGCAACGGGTCAAATTTGTGGCTTTACCGTGTAGCAGCAACGGGTCAAATTTGTCGCTTTACCGTGTAGCAGCAACGGGTCAAATTTGTGGCTTTACCGTGTAGCAGCGACGGGCCAAATTTGTGCCATGATTTAAACCCCCCAAAATAGATGATACTGATCACAAGTGCTTTGATATGTATTATGAAATGGTTTGTGTGAGGGGTGATTTTTTCTCATTTTTCTTGCTTGGGGGACCATTAAGAAACATGATCCCCACTGCTACAACCACTGGGTTAAAAGGCCTTTCCCTCTAAGCAAGGGGAGGTAGTGAACATTTTACAACACACTGGGTTACTAAGTGAGCTGCTGAACATTTTACAGCTCAATATAACGGGTTCACCCTTTGGGGGCTTCTGGCGGGGGTAATGAAGGCAGGGCAGGAAGTGAGTAGAGAAAGCTTACCTATTTCTCCAAGCTGCTGAAAAGCTTGTTGGTGAAGAATTACTTGTCGGTGAAGAGACTGTTGTTGAGGTGAGGAGTGCCCTGTGTTATGGAACCTCCCGGCACTGCTACACCAACCTGCAAATGTGTGTCCACTCTCAAAGTCTTGTACTGGATAAGATATTCTATAGTCTCTCTCTATCAAGGACTGTAAATTAACCCTTTGGTTGCTAAATACTTGCAGGGAGGACTAGCGTAACTTGCCGCTGGTGCTCAATCCTCCCTGCGAGTTCCAGTATATATATATATATATATATATTCTATCAATTTGTGAGGCATATATATGGGATTCAAAATGCATAGAATTATGAGATCTAACACATGGTTGGGGTGAGAAGTACCACAGTGAGATGGGCAACTCTGTGGACATTTACCATCTGACAAACATACATTTTTTTTTTAGAGTTGACGTTATCTTACTAACAAGTAGAGATGATAAAGATATGAAACACAAGTCAAAGTGTTACGGTTGTTTCGGAGACTCCCGCAACCTCTGGCCATGCCTGAGGTGCAGGCTTCACCCCAGGGTTCAGCAGGTGGTTCCCCTATTCTCAGGGCACCGGAACTACACCCGACCAACAACGTGAAGCTAACTCGACATGTCGTCCGAGATGGAGGGTGAACGAGAGTCAGTCACGTCCAGGAGGGCATACAAGATACCTCTCCATTAACATGAGTTGCAATAGCAATGATATTAATGACAATAATAATAATTACAAGATTATTTAATAGTAAGCTATTCTAACCTAAAACTTATTCAAACCTAGCCATACTTTTTTTTTTTTCCTTACCTCCCTCGGCTGGGCCTGGTGGTGGGCCCAAGCCGGCAAGTGTTTATAGCGGCCCCATCTTGCTTTCCCTTGGACAGTCCCATACAGTCCAGGATGATGGTGGTGGTCTTCAGGACAGGTAGTCTGTGGCAGCGACAGATTCAAACCCTCATCATCCATGACGTAGCGAACGCAGGACCGGCACGCTAACCACTCAGCCACCGTCTCCTTCCCCAGCCTGCGTTCCGACGCCAAATATGCAAAAAGTAAAAACATATGCCTCAATGTGTCATCCCAGACTATATATAAAGAGAATTAAATCTAAGCCATCCTAACCTAACCAAACTTTAATTAAACTAATCTAGTCTTAGCAAGCCACTATCAAAACACAATATAAACAGAAATGTATCTCCAGGTGTCCCCCCCCAAGACCATATATTTAGAGAATTAAATCTAAGCCATCCTAACCTAACCAAACTTTAATTAAACTAATCTAGTCTTAGCAAGCCACTGACAAAACACAATATAAACAGAAATGTATCTCCAGGTGTGTCCCCCCCAAGACCATATATTTAGAGAATTAAATCTAAGCTATCCTAACCTGCCCAAACTTGCTGAGCTATCCTAACAAGACCTAACTTAACCCGGTAGTAACAAGGGCCCAAATTTGTGGCTTTACAGTGTACCAGCGACGGGCCAAATTCTTGCCATGATATGTAACTTGATATATTAAGAAGGATATAAACCCCACCACTGACCATCAGGATCCACCGGGAAGAAGCCTACCGGCGCAATAGGCCAAGACGTAAAAATAAATAATAAATAAATAAATAAATAAATAGATGATCCATAAACTGATCACAAATGCATTGATATATATTATGAAGTGGTTTGTGTGAGTGATGATTTTTTTCTCATTTTTCTCGCTTTGAGGGAAGGGCCTTTAACCCAGTGGTAGCAGCAGGGATCATGTTTCTTAATGGTCCCTCCAAGCGAGAAAAATGGAGAAAAATAACCCCTCACACAAACCATTTCATGTTATATATAAAGCATTTGTGATCAGATTATGTATCATCTATTTTGGGGGGTTTATATCATGGCACAAATTTGGCCCGTCGCTGCTACACGGTAAAGCCACAAATTTGGCCCATCGCTGCTACACGGTAAAGCCACAAATTTGACCCATCGCTGCTACCGACTTAAGAAACATGATCCCCACAGCTACTGGGTTAACCGTACCTGCCGTGCGCTCTACTACCACAATGAAATAAAACAAATATATACAGCGTTGCACCCCAAGACAATATTTTAAGAGGCGGTGAGTATGAAGATGACCGTAGCCACCTCTACCGCCAGTGACATCAACGGCAGTGTGGTGAGAGGCCTATCCTGCCTATCTATCCTAAACAAGTGGGTGTTATTCCAGAAAAAACACCCAAGTCTCATCACTTCACACTTATTTATATATTCAAGGGCTGAAAAATATCAGAAACATTAACAAAAAAAATGCTCGGTCAGCACTAAGTTATCCTAACCTTGGATTAAACTTAGATTTTAACGTTACCTCCTGTGAGAGCAAGATAAAAATTGACAGACAAAATAGGTCGATTCCGGACCTCACGGTATCATGAGCAGACCTCCAGAATAACACCCGATGGTCTAGGATAAAAAAGTTGGAAAATTTCATTTAGTCGGCGCAACATCTGTGGTCATATGCCGGAGAGAGACAGATGGGGAAGGAATTATAGGAGAAGGGAACAGATCCCAGGAGACGGGACACAACCCCCAATTAATACCTGGTACACTGCTGGGTGGACAGGGGCATAGGGTATCGGAAAAGCCTCACAAATTTTCCCACTCTGCCCGGGAATCGAACCCAGGCTCTCTCGGTTGTGAGCCGGGTGTGCTAACTGCTAACCACTGCTGCACCACGAAGCCCCCAGGTCTAGGATAAGATACTGGTCATCGCTAAGTTATCCTAACCTTGGATTAAACTTAGATTTTAACCTTAACCTCCTGTGAGAGCAAAGTAAATATTGACAGGCAAAATATAGGTTCATGCCAGCCTTCGCAGTACCAGGAGCATGTATAACTCTAGAATGACACCCGATGGTCTAGGGTAAGCACATGTGGTCAAGGCAACAACGCTAACCTACATATTCCCCTTAGAGTTAATAGGTTCACCACCCCGGGTCATCACCACCACATGCATCACCTAATATCACCACAATCACCATCAATACCCCCTCAGACACACATGAAATCACAACCATGACGATGAAAACGCAAAACAATCAAGAGAAATAACACTGAAATAAGTAAATCTGAAAAATTCGTAAAATTCACCCCGCCCGCTAGACGAGTCACCCTAAAAACACTTCTAGCTCACGTTAACCTCCAATATTTCCTGAGTAACACAACCCACACTTCATATCTGCAATAATACAACACAAATACACCCTAACCCTTAATACAGGAGTACCCAGGCATCTTACACTGGTCAAAACTCACGGATATAAGGTCACGTATGGTTCGCTCCCATCCGCCGCCGGTTACGCCCTTATGACCTCACCGCTAAACGCCCATAATTCAATATTTAAGACCCTCACACCTCATTTGACCCCATACATTAGGTCATTCAGCTTAGTTCTCCCTATCATAGTGTTCAAAGTTCTTAGGTGTCATTGATAACTGAGATAATACGTCACATCCGCCGGTTACGCCCTCATGACCTCACCGCTAAACGCCCATAATTCAATATTTAAGACACTCACACCTCATTTGACCCCATACATTAGGTCATTCAGCTTAGTTCTCCCTATCATAGTGCCCGGAGGTCTTAGAGGTCATTAATAATTAAGGTCATATATGGAGCCGGACACCCCAAGCCAGTTATATACGTGACCTTTCTGACCTTACCGGCTTATATCCCGCTCTCCAACTTCACACACACAGGAATGCAATGCACGTGTCGCCCTGCCCCTCAAGCCCCGTGCCGCCACGTACTCTACTTAACCGGAAATCAGTAAAAAACGATGAGCTTCTGGACGACCACGGCGGCCATTGAAATAAGGTCACACGGTCGCCTTTGTGAGCTCACCCCTAAACCTAATTCATTGTTTACGACATTCACGCCTCATCTGACCTCATATATCAGGTCAATCCCCCTTAATTCTTCACTCGGTAGAGGTCAAAGGGCTTACTGGGTATCGATGATAAAAGTTCACACGTTAAGCTGATGGCCGCCTCTTATCTTGCATAGATCACACATTTTCCGCCTTTTCCCCACATCACCGCTTGACCTCAAGAAGCATAGTGACCTTATCTGTCATGACCTCAAGCCCCGTCTCGGTATACCCAGTAGTTTACGAGAAAAAAATATATATATACAAATATTTTCCTCACCAACCCGCGCCGCCATCTTACACCGAGGCCCCGCGGTCAGCCCACATTTAAATCCCCTTTTGATCACGTTCATCACACTTCTCGCCGTTATCGCCCATGTCAGAACAAGCACAAGGCATTCCTCACCTCTTTGATCTCCATGGCGTGTCTTTACAGCGGCGGCTAAGTCCCACGGAATCACATAAAACAGACATGACTCGTAATGGCGTCAGACGGAGCAGATCCACAGGGAGGAAGAAAGGCCAGTCACGTGATCCTAAGGGAATAACTTCGCCGCCAACTTCCACGAAATAGCTCTCACATGTTTACCTTCCCATTTTTTCCCTATTTCAGTGTCATTTCTATCGTTCTGTGACCCTATTTCGTCTCCAATACACGGCACAAACATCAGAGGAGCATTTGTTATCACTGGAAGGCTAAATAACAAAGGAATAGGCTTGATTATTGACAGAATTATAGCAGGCGTTATTTTCCCTCATTTCTTGCGTCTATGGTCCGTGTGTCTGGTGTATTATTACCTCACAGGCAATATTAACCCTTATAAAGATCACGGGTGGACAAATAACATCAAAATAAGGCAAATCAATCAGTCTTTCTGGTGTGTGATGAGGTATCTTTCAACGAGTTATTTCGCACGGAAAAACGACACCACTGCTGCTCTTGCTCTTGCTGTAATTTGGGTCTGGGTCTTGACACTTTGCGAACGAAACTGCAGAAAGTGTACCATTCTATCACCCTTCAGGACGGGCTTACAATAGGATAGAATGAGCTTATATGTGGGAATAATGGCTTCAGGGAGTTCTTAATACACTTAGTAATCTCCCTTAAGTGAAGCATGGAGGGAGGGAGAGAGAGATAGAGGGAGGGAGGGAGGGAGGAAGGGGAATGAATCACGTATTAATTAGATCTTAAAGCCATTGGTTACAACGTTTCTTCCTGTATAAACTGGTAATTATATCGCTTTTTCTCTTTAATTAAACCTAAAACCGTGTAAATAATGGCTTTGAAATGTTTAATAAGGGAAGATGGACGTTGGAACAGGAAAACTCGATCATTGTTGTACCTCAAAACTAATTGTTCCAACCTTTACATAGATTTACATAGAAAATCAGACCACACAGACCCCATGGTCCAGACTTGGTGGTCTGTCCTTAAACCTAAGTGATTTTACATTAATCAGAAGACTCCAAAACGTTGCATTTCTACTCTAGTTGATATTAAGTTGAAGGATATGTATGCTGAAATGCTATATCTTATGCTATCAAGCTGATTTAAACTTACGGTCACATGCTGACTTCATGATGCATGCTGACTTGAAATAAAGGTCACAACATTCAGCAAGTTGAGTTCAATGACGGCATTGTTCACTTGTAACTCCTATGCTGAGCCTATAAAAAGTCAGCATTGAAAGAGATATAGCCATGCTGACTCGATCTTATGCAAGCTGATTTAAACTTATGGCCATGCTGACTCATATGCTAATCTTAACTTAAATCCATGTTGAACTCCGAACTCAGCATATCAAGAAAACGATCATGCTGTCATATATAGACCACCATGCTGAGCTCAGAGTGGTTATACACACTGAAATTAGTAACTTTTTAATGCATGCTGAGTTCAAAATAGGATCAGCATTGAGAAACAGCTAGGGGCTATCCTGAGTGAGCATTGCTGACTTGTTCATAATTAAACCCCTAGTAGCTAATAGTAGTAGTAGTAGTAGTAATAGTAGTAGTAGTAGTAGTAGTAGTAGTAGTAGTAGTAGTAGTAGTAGTAGTAGTAGTAATAGTAGTAGTAGTAGTAGTAGTAGTAGTAGTAGTAGTAGTAGTAGTAGTAGTAGTAGTAGTAGTAGTAGTAGTAGTAGTAGTAGTAGTAGTAGTAGTAGTAGTAGTAGTAGTAGTAGTAGTAGTAGTAGTATGTTGAGCTCAGAAAAGGTCATAGGCTGAGTTGAATAATTAAGCCTATCGCTACAAAAAAGCTTCCTGTACCGACACATAATATTATGCCGACAAGTGGAATCAGTGAGTCCGTCCACTTGTCGTTAAAGCTCAGTAACGTTGCCGCGTCGCCGTTCGTGAAATCTCATATTTATCGTTTATTTGAGACTTAGCGATGGTCTGGATACATCGGGAAGTAATGATTTTAACTCTAATAATAAATGAGTGACGTTGTATGTGTCCCGGAGGTCAGGAAATGGTAAACACGGGAGGGTAAATATATGGCGACATGGCACCTTTACAAATGTGGTCATCAAGGTATCGTACTCGACGCCTTGAAATGTATCAACATTGCTCTAAATGCCAATTCCGGCCCCTCCAAGGACGGAATTTATCTTTTTGATTACCCTTACGATCCTAAAATAATAATTACTCATAGCTTCATGGCGCCTGGGAAGCATAAATCATATTTTGTTAAAGAAAGTGTCGTACGCTGGACATTTCTACGTGTTTGGGAATTAGAACTTATGGTTTTATGCTATTTTAAACCATTTTCTCATGTTTTGGTGTCCAATATTGGGCAAAAAGGGACGAGAACTCCATTTCTGGCCTCAAAATGGCGCTAGGGCTAACAGTTTGTGAGATATATGGATGTTCCTGAGCCATCACCTTCCTTAAGTTTCAGATCATGCCATTCCTTAATCCCTTACTAATTCCTACGTCCCTGGCGCTCGACAACACCAGAATTTTTCGGGGAATGCACACTCGTATCCTCTCAGAAATGCCCTACGGGGAGTATTGATGGCGATACGATTTATTTTCCGTCGCTAACTCTAAGACGCTGCCATTCAGTATTTCCTAATCGATTCTTACCCTCTTGGCACTGGAAAGAAAGGTAATTTTACGAGCAATCTTTTGATATCCTTCCGATCGGTTGAGTATTAACGGAGTAAATAACGATTTTGTGTTTAGGGGGGGGGGGGGGAGTGGTCGGGTGGTATCCCCGGGGTGGTGGTAGTGGTCTGGGGGCAGGGGGGGGGTGTGTCTGTGGGGTGTCCTGGGGGAGGGGGTGTAGGGGGCGGAGGGGGAGGGTGAACGATGTTTCTTTTTTTTCGTTTAGTTTAAAAATGTTTCGTGCTGTGATTTGCTATGTAGTGTTGAGCCTTCATAATGTATCGTCTTTGTATTCTTTTTTATGGGTGGCGTGTTTTACCATGTCTTGAAGGGCGCGGTGGAATTTTCTGACGTTACTGAACCTAGAAATAAATAATATGTTCTCTGACGTTCCTAACAATAAGCTTTGATATTGTCGATAGAGGTTTGTTTTGATCAAACGTTTATTAGGGACCAGCCCTGACCAGGAGTTACGTTATTAGCAATGATGTCCCTCGATCTTGCTCTTGCTCTTGCTGTACATGTGACCCGTTGGAGTGAATGAACAGCAGAGGGAGGTGTGGAAGCAAGAGGTTGAAAGCAGGAGGGAATTTCTGCTGGATTTCTCGACCCATTTCCTGGCTTCTCTCTTCCGCCCGATTTCGCCACGAGACTCCCTGACTGACAATTTTGACATCGCCCTGCCAAAGGTAAGTGCGGTGGGAGGCTGTACCTTGGTGTGGTGGTGGTGGTGGTGGGGGAAGGATGTGGCTAGGTGTGGTTAAAAGGGGGTGGATGGAGGTAGTGGTGGAGTAGAAGTGGAGTTAGAGTTGAAAAAGTGGAAGCATGTGGATAAAAATGACGTTCTGACTTGAATTTTTGAATGCAACTTCTCTTTACTTTTTCCCGTCTCCTGCTAAAAGTATACAAGTTAGGAGCCTGTACCTTGAAGTGGTGGTGGTGGTGGTGGTGGGGAAAGGGTGGTGTGGCTAGGTGTGGTTAAAAGGGGGTGGATGATGAAGGTGGTGGAGTAGAAGTGGAGTTACGGTGGTTTGAAGTTAGAGGTAGTAGTGTTGAAAAATGATGGTGTGATTTTAACTTTTCTGGGGGTATATTATGTTCTTACTTTTTCCCTTCTCCTGCTAAAAGTGTACAAGTTAGGAGCCTGCAATTTGGTATGGTGGTGGGGGAAGGATGTGGCTAGGTGTGGTTAAAAGGGGGTGGATGGAGGTAGTGGTGGAGTAGAAGTGGAGTTAGAGTTGAAAAAGTGGAAGCATGTGGATAAAAATGACGTTCTGACTTGAATTTTTGAATGCTACTTCTCTCTACTTTTTCCCTTCTCCTGCTAAAAGTATACAAGTTAGGAGCCTGTACCTTGAAGTGGTGGTGGTGGTGGTGGTGGTGGTGGTGGGGAAAGGGTGTGGTTAAAAGGGGGTGGATGATGCAGGTGGTGGAGTAGAAGTGGAGTTATGGTGGTTTAAGTTCGAGGTAGTGCTGAGAAAAATGTGGTGTGGTTTTAACTTTTTGTGAGTGATATATGTCTTTTTTTTTTTTTTTCCCTTCTCCTGCTAAAAGTATACAAGTTAGGAGTCTGTACCTTGGTGGGGAAGGTGTGGTTAAAAGGGGTGGATGGTGATGGAGTAGGAGGAGTTATAGCTGAAAAGTGGAAGCATGTGGAGAATAATAATTAGGGTCCAACTTGAATTTTGGAATGCAACTTATCTTTACTTTTTGCTTCTCCTGCTACAAGTATACAAGTTACGAGCCTGTACCTTGGTGGAGGAAGGGTGGTGTGGCTAGGTGTGGTTAAAAGGGGGTGGCTGGTGATGGAGTAGGAGTGGAGTTATAGCCAAAAAAGTGGAAGCATGTGGAGAAAAATGATGGTCCAACTTGAATTTTGGAATGCAACTTATCTCTATACTATTTTGCTTCTCCTGCTAAAAGTGTACAAATTAGGAGCCTGTATACCTTGGTGTGGTGGTGGTGGTGGTGGTGGGGGAAGGGTGGTGTGGCTAGATGTGGTTAAAAGGGGGTGGATGATGCAGGTGGTGGAGTAGAAGTGGAGTTACGGTGGTTGAAGTTAGAGGTAGTGCTGAAAAAAAGGTGGTGTGGTTTTAACTTTTTGGAGTGATATGTTCTTACTTTTTCCCTTCTCCTGCTACAAATATACATGTTAGGAGCCTGTACCTTGGTGTGGTGGTGGAGGAAGGATGTGGCTAGGTGTGGTTAAAAGGGGGTGGAGTAGAAGTGGAGTTACGGTGGATGAAATTTAGAGGTAGTGCTAAAAAAATCTATTCTTCATATGAATCTTTGCGTGGTACATATCATAACCCTATCCCCTTCCTTACTACCACTACCTCTACTACTACTACTACTACTACTACTACTACTACTACTACTACTACTACTACTGCTACTGTACGTCACAGAGGAGAACATTGAGCAGCTGCGACTACTATGTACTGCCGGAACCATCGAACTATCTGGTCGTGGGGAAGGTGGTTGCTGTTCCGCCCCTTCTGTACCATCTGTAGTACTTAAGCCAGCAGGATGACTTGGTTAGTTAGTTTGAGATGTTTTAGCTGTGATGACCTAAGTTTATGGTCCCATTTCTCAGTTTTATGGTGCAAGGTATGGTGATGGTGGATATGGAATGGTAGATAGTAGAGAATTGAATGGGCTT